>NC_045959.1:98133803-98261377 GCF_010909765.2 Amblyraja radiata | reverse complement strand
GCGCTCCACGATAAGTCCTGCCGCCCCTCCCGCGTCTATTCCCCGTCAAGTCGTCCGAATGCAGTCCCCTCCGGCCACTCCAGGATCGCCACCGTCGTCGGTACGTGGGCTCGCCGCGTTCCTATAGTCGACCATGACGGCACCGTTTACCGCCGGTCCGCCAACACCTGCGGCTCGTCAACGAGCCTCCACCGCCGCCCGCTGACCCTTTTGTTCCTCCGCTGCAGTCTCCTACACGCCCGCCGCCCCCGCATGCCTCGGACCTGCCTTCTCAGCTCTACCAGCCAAAGTCTCCTCGGCTCATCCTCCCTCGCCTGCCCGTCTGCCCGCTGCTGCACCCGGTTCCCCTCCTCCTTCTTCTCCTCTCCTCCGGGGTCCCCGTTCCGGTTCGGTCTCCTGCCCCTGCGCCGGTTCCTCTTCTTCCTGCAGGGAGGGGAGATGGCGAGATGCGAACCCGGTCGGGGCGCGTTGTCAAGCCGCCCATCCGCTATGCGACTTTGCGTAACTGTTCACAGCGCATGAGACGTGGTCGCCCTGTCACTACCTTGTTGCCTCTTGTTCTAAGGGGAAGGATGTCGATGATATGTGCATGCACCTTTAACATAGTGACCTCACCACTACTAACCACTCCCCATATCACAAGTATAATTACAACCTCCCCACCCACTGATCTCTCTCTAGTTCCCGTGACAGACCACATACAGCTAGTGCAGTAATGTACGTACAGTATGAATAAACTGGAGTAAACACAGAGTGTTGGTGGACTCTTCTTTACAAGCCAATTTGGAGTGAGGGAGGAAACGAAGATCTAGAGAAAACCTACGCAGGTCACGGAGAGAGCGTACAAACTCCATACAGACAAACCCGTAGTCGGGATCAAACCGAGTCTCTGCCAGTCTGCAAACACTGTAAGGCAGTAATTCTACCTCTGCACCACTGTGCCACCCTAATTTTGTTAGACCTTAATTCTCAAATAAATACTGTACAGGTAATGATAGAAACATAGAAACATAGAAAATAGGTGCAGGAGTAGGCCATTCGGCCCTTCGAGCCTGCACCGCCATTCAATATGATCATGGCTGATCATCCAACTCAGTATCCTGTACCTGCCTTCTCTCCATACCCCCTGATCCCTTTAGCCACAAGGGCCACATCTAACTCCCTCTTAAATATAGCCAATGCACTGGCCTCAACTACCTTCTGTGGCAGAGAATTCCAGAGATTCACCACTCTCTGTGTGAAAAATGTTTTCCTCATCTCGGTCCTAAAAGATTTCCCCCTTATCCTTAAACTGTGACCCCTTGTTCTGGACTTCCCCAACATCGGGAACAATCTTCCTGCATCTAGCCTGTCCAACCCCTTAAGAATTTTGTAATTTCTATAAGAACCCCCCTCAATCTTCTAAATTCTAGCGAGTACAAGCCGAGTCTATCCAGTCTTTCTTCATATGAAAGTCCTGACATCCCAGGAATCAGTCTGGTGAACCTTCTCTGTACTCCCTCTATGGCAAGAATGTCCTTCCTCAGATTAGGAGACCAAAACTGTACGCAATACTCCAGGTGTGGTCTCACCAAGACCCTGTACAACTGCAGTAGAACCTCCCTGCTCCTATACTCAAATCCTTTTGCTATGAATGCTAACATACCATTCGCCTTCTTCACTGCCTGCTGCACCTGCATGCCTACTTTTAATGACTGGTGTACATGACACCCAGGTCTCGTTGCATCTCCCCTTTCCTGATCGGCCACTATTCAGATAATAGTCTACTTTCCTGTTTTTGCCACCAAAGTGGATAACCTCACATTTATCCACATTATACTGCATCTGCCATGCATTTGCCCACTCACCCAGCCTATCCAAGTCACCTTGCAGCCTCCTAGCATCCTCCACACAGCTAACACTGCCCCCCAGCTTCGTGTCATCCGCAAATTGGAGATGTTGCATTCCAATTCCCTCGTCCAAGATCATTGATGTCACTACGGCTGGAAAACTGCTGCCATATAATAATTTTATTAAAGAAGAATGTTACGGAGTTACCATTTATCAGACTGAATACCTGTAATGGGAGGGGGGGGGGGGGGGGGGGGGGGGAGGTGCGTCACCTTTTAAGACATAGTTGAGCTGAAATGTTTTCTCTCAGGGGATTGTAAGTCTTTGGAACTCTCTTCCTCAAATGGCAGCAGAGACAGTCATTGAATATTTTTTACGACTGAGGTAGACAGATACTTGATGGGCAAGCATGTGAAGGAATAAATCGGAATGTAGAAGTGAGGTTACAATCAGATTAGCCATGAATGTGGCGATCAGATTTCACGGGCCAAGAACAGCATACTTGCTTTGAATACATATACAACAACAGCTGTAGCACATTATATTTGCCTCTGAATTATGCTTCATGGATGTCCAGGGGCGAGTTACACTGATGATTCCATACAGAAGCATAAATATCCTGTAAGTGTACTACATTGCTTATAGAAAACAAAAAAGTGTTGGAGGTGATAAGGCGACAGTTCATTTTGGCCCATCAGCTTTATGCCTGCCATGTTATTAGTATTGGCAGCAGGACCATCCCACCCTGCCAACCACCTTTTTACTCTGCTACCCTCTGGGAGGCGATTCAGGACTGTAGACTAAAAATAGTTTCTACCCATGTGCGATAAAAGAGCTAAATTCCAACAGAGAATGCTGGGGAAGCAAAATGTAATTCCAAGAAATGCCGCCAAATTCTTTAAATTCTTTTAAATTCTTTTAAAATACCTATTTATTTTTACTAATAAGTGTACATATGTGTTAATGGTTGTCGTGTTGTATTTTTTTAACCGGAGGAGATGTAATGGAATTTGTTGCACAGTATTGTGCACTGACAATAAACGTATTCTTCATTCATTCTTCATTCATTCATTCATTCATTCATTCATTCATTCATTCATTCATTCATTCATTCATTCATCTTGATGGGTTGGCCAGGTGGGCTGAGGAATGGTTGCTGGAATTTAATACAGGAAAGTGTGATGTGCATTTTGTAAAGCCTAACAAGGGCAGGACCTACACAGTGAATGGTATGGCTGCAAGTACATAGTCCCTTGAAGGTGGACTCGCAGGTAGATAGGGTGGTCAAAAGGCTTTAGCACGTTGGACGTCATCAGTCAGAGTATTGAGTATGGGAAGTCATGTTTCAGATATATAAGACGTTGGTGAGCGCATTTGACTTATTGTGTTCAGCTCTGGCAACCATGTTATACGAAGCTGTTTATGTTGAATGGGTGCAGAAAAGATTTACAAGGATGTTGCCATGACACGAGGATCTGAGCTATGGGGAGAGATTGAGGAGGCCAGGACTCTATTCCACAGGAGGATGAGGGGGTGATCTTATAGAGGTGTATAAAATCATGAGGGAATAGATCGATAGATACACAGAGTTCTCTTGCACGGAGTAGGGGAATCGAGGACCAGAAGACATAGGTTTAAGGTGAAGGGGAAAAGATTTTATAGGAATCTGAGGGGTAACTTTTTCACACAAAGGGTGATGGGTGTATGGAACAAGCTGCCAGGGAGGTAGGTGAGGTAGGGACTATCCAAGGTTTAAGAAACAGTTAGACAGGTACATGGATAGGAAGGTTTGGAGAAAGTGGACCAAATGGGCAGGTGGACGGAGTGTAGCTGCGACATGTTGGCTGGTGTGGCAAGTTGGGCCGAAGGGGGACTATTTCCACACTGTAACATTCTATGACTCTGTGTCCTCTATGGCTCTCACCAATCTTCTACAGATGCACCACAGAAAACATTATATCAGGATGCATCCCAGCTTGGTTTGGGAACAGCTCCATCCAAGACTGCACGAAATTGCAGCGAATTGTGGACGCAGCCCAAACCATCACACAAACAATACTCTCTTCCATTGCCTACTTTTATACCTCACACTGTCTGGCAAGGCCAGCAGCATAATTAAAGATGAGTCCAGCCCTGGCCCCTTCCTCTTCTCCCTCTCCCATCAGGCAAAAGGTATAGAAATGTGAAAACGCACACCTCCAAAGGTAGAAAAAATGCTGGAGGAACAACGGGGTGAAGCAGCATCTATGGAGCGAAGGAATAGGTGACGTTTCGGAGAAGTCAATGTTCATACCGCTACGGTGTAAACTTCCCAAGCGAAATATGAGGTGCTGCTCTTCCAATTTCCGGTGGGACTCACTCTGGCCATGGAGGAGACCCAGGACCAGAAAGGTCGGATTCGGAATGGGAGTCAGGACAGAAAGGTCGGATTCAGAATGGGAGACAGTTTCTTCCCAGCTGTTATCAGGCAACTGGATCATCCTACCATAACCAGAGAGCAGTCCTGAACTAGTATCTACCTCATTGGTGACCCTCAGACTATCTTTAATCGGACTGTGCTGGATTACTTTGCACTAAACGTTATTCCCTTATCATGTGTCAATACACTGTAAATGGCTCGATTGTAATCATGTATTGTCTTTCTGCTGACTGGTTAGCACGCAACACAAGCTTTTCACTGGACCTCGGTACACGTGACAATATAACTAAACTAAACTAAACAATAATTCACTAACTGGTTCCAGGAACAACGAATTTGTCGTATGAGGAAAATTGAGAAGAATAAACTGTATATTTTAGCATGTAGAAGAGTGAGAGGAAATTGGCTAATTGAGATAAGCATTGGAATTTCACAAAGGTCTTGACAGGCACGATACAGAGAGCGTAGTCTCCTGCCTGAGGAGTCCAAAGCCAGAAACACAGTTTCAGAATAAGGGGTCGGCATTTATTGAATTGATTGAAAGATACGGCATGGAGAATTGCCATCAACTTTCAATGCTTTGAAACAAGGAAGGAACAATCAATGTTAACAGCTTTATTTTTTGTGGTCCAGTGGCGCCAATAGTCCAGGAGGTCTTACTGCCACAATTGACTAACAAGGCAGAGACATCTACAAACCTCGGTTCATCTGGAGTGCCCTGATTGACTTTTTGTCTACCAAGACTTTATACATTTTAGTCATAGTCATAGAATGTTACAGCATGGAAACAAGCCCCTTCGGCCCACCGAGTCCACACTGACCATTGATTTGCCTGTTCACACTAGTTCTATCTAATTCCACTTTCGCATTCACTACCTCCATGCAAGGGGAAGTTACGGCGGCCAATTAACCTGCAAAACCGCATTGTCATTGCGATGTGGGAGGAAACTGGAGCAAAATATGATTACAAACTGAGCCATTTACAGTGAATAGAGATTTAAGAGTGTGTAGCAATTGTAATCTGAGTTTGTAGATCCAAAACAAGTCAGTTACTTAAATTAAACTCAGCTTATTCCATGATTAATGGTGATGGGTACTCCATGGTGTGAAGTAATGCCCATAGCATAGCATGAGAAATTACTTCATTAATGCACATACTGATTCAAGAGTGATTCATGACTGGTAATGCATAGTTGAATTTTCCGAGTGGCACAGTTCAACCAGAAAGTGGCAATAATGGCATCTGGAAAAAGAATCAATTTTCAACATTGCAGCATTGATAAAAGTAAGGTTTATCATGTGAATTCCTCTATAAAGTTGAATAAACTGTGGAAAAATGTTTCCCTTTAAAATCAGTTTCTATTCTAAACCACAAATATGTCCCTTTTAACCAGGGGTCGACAACCTATGGTCCCTGGGCAAAATTCGGCCCGTAACCCAAAATCATCCGGCCCGCTGGGTATTTATTTATCCTCAATAATCCGGCCGCAGACTTCCGTCACCTTCGGTACCTGGAATGTTTAAGAAAGAACTGCAGATGCTGGAAAAATCAAGGTAGAATAATGCTGGTGGTACGTTTCTCTAGCATTTTTTTCTACCTCCGGCACCTGGAAGGTGATTTGGCTGTACCGCATCCTGCGCAAAGCCGCCGGCCATGGCCGCGCACCCTTCTGTGGCTTCACTGTCGGGATCGGGGTTGTCATTAGACCAGGGGGCGAGTGAGTAGGATATTTGAGCTCGGTGTCCTAGAAGGGGCGGGATCTATGTGAACACGTGATTTGATGCCTGCCACCCGGGGCGGGATGGGGGCGGGATCCGTGTGTACACGTGATAGATGTGGCCCACCATTCGCTCACAGACATGCTTCCCGGCCCCTTGACAGAAAAGGTTGCTGACCCCTGCTTCAAACATATATTGCTCACCGTTAACCAAGTGGGTAAAACTCCAAGATTTTAACCAACAAGAGGATTAATTACAACCACATACCTTTTGACAGCATTTTCATTTTAGATTTTTCACTAAGTTTTTCTTTCTCTTTGTTTTTATCTTTTTCCAATTCTTCTTTATTGTTTTTCTCATCATCTTGAATACTTGATGTGCTGATGAGCTGGTGCTGAATGGAATCCTGCAACACAGGAAAGAAAAGAAAACAATAATACCTTTCAATGTTTTTAATTAATGGTTGATGATGCTGACACAAATATGAAGTTATCAATCTGATAAACTGAAATTACGGCCAAACAGAATAATCTGACCTCAATTTAATTAAAATAATGAATGCCTTCCTTAGCTGAGAACAAACCTGAAAAAGTCGAAAGAAATTCCCCCATGAATTAAAATTATAATTCGGTGATGAAATATTAGAGACTTTCTCAGGTTTGTTCACTTAACTTCCAACTGAGGTCAGTTTATCTCCTTCTTTGGGCAGTAACATTAATTTGTTATTTGCATAACAAATAAATCCTGTGACACAAAAAAATCATAGACTATTGTTGTAAGCTCAAATCTTATCTTCCTTGCAGTAATGAAAATGAGTAGTTTGATACAATACATCGATAGATGCTCCTGAACACATCATCAGTGATGTACCTGGGGTCATTGGGTGTTTCGGGTCTTTCAACATCAGACATCCTGACCCAGCCTTTGGGCAGCAGCTCAGGATGTGTTCCAACGTTCCCTTGCCTGAGCATTGCGGGCAATCTGGAGATTCCGCTTTGCCCCAGATGAAGAGATTCGATGGGCTGGGCAGGACATCATACACTGCCTGGACCAGGAACTTGATGCGCTGTGGTTCAGCCTGCCAGAGCTCAGTCCATGTGACTTTTCGGTCCATGGCCTGCTCCCACCTTGTCCAGGCCCCCTGCTGCCTCAATCCAACCGCTCTGGTACACCTCTCCTCCTCCACCACTGCCCTCACTTCCTCCTGGACCAGCCTGCGCCTCTCCTTCCCCTTGGCCTTGTCAAACTGGGGAGATGGGAAGATTCCCAGGCCTGCTCTTCCCCGAGTCACTGCTCCCACCAGGACTCTGGGCGTATCCGGGACTCTGCTTGCAGCACGGCTTCGCCGGCTCTCCACTTCCTCCCAGTTTTCACCTCCACCCCTGCTTGAGCCACCTTGGGGTCACTGGAGTCCCTGTACAGCATCACCTCTCTGGCCCGAGTCACCTTAAACTCCTCCTCCAGGGGACTTCAGGGGCAGCTGGAGCTTGGTGTATTTCCGTAAAGGGCGATGCTGCTAAGGCTCCTGGGCAGTCCCAGCCACCTTCTGAGAAAGCTGCTGACTTTCCTCTCCAATCTCTCTACGATGGATATTGGGACTTCGTAGACAAGCAGTGGCCAGAGTATCCTTGGCAGGATACCATGCTGGTAAATCCATGCCTTGAACTTGCCGGGAAGCCCCGACCGGTCCACTGCTCTCAACCAGCTCTCCAGCTCCTGATAGGTTGCCTGGACAGATGCTGTATCCTTCAGGCTGCTGTTAAACACCTTGCCAAGACTCTTCACTGGCCTTTCGGAGACAGTTGGGATTGTTGTCCCTTCGATGCTGAAGCGGAACCTGTCCATGACTTTGCCCTTCTTCAGCACCAGTGACCTTGATTTTCCTGGCTTAAACCTCATCCTTGCCCATCCATTCAGTTTCTCCAACCCCTGCAGGATCCACCTGCCTCCTGGCACTGACTCAGTGGTGACAGTCAGGTCGTCCATGAAGGCTCTGATTGGTGGTTGGCGCATCTCCTGACTTGGTCCGAGGGCCCCGGCACTCTGGCTCAGCAGACTTGACGATCATGTCATCGCCAAGGCAAAAAGGATCACAGTGATGGTACAGCCTGTGATGATCCCAACCTCCAGTCTGTGCTACTCTGATGTTACTGACCCTGATGAGACTCTCATGCTGAACTGGTTGTAATAGTCCAGGATGAGATCTGCCACTTGGCCCGGCACATGATGCTTGGCCATGACTGTCTGGATCAGCTTGTGCAGGATGGAGCCGTAGGCATTGGCCAGGTCAAGCCAGAGCACTGTCAGGTCTCCCTTGTTCTCCCTGGCTTTTCTGATGAGTTGGGTCACCACTCCCGTGTGCTCTAGACACCCCGGCACTCCAGATAAGCCTCCCTTTTGCACTGAGCTGTCGATGTAGCCATTGTGGAGAGGAAGTTGGTCAGCCGCCTCGCCAGAATGCTGAAGAAGATCTTGCCTTCAAACACTTAGCAAGGAGATGATCCTGAACTGATCGATCTTCTTGGAATCTTCCTCCTTTGGGATCCAGACTCCCTTCAGCGAATCGCCACTGCTGCGCCACTTTTCCTCTCCTCCAGATGACTTTCAGGATCTTCCACAGCCGTTTTCAGTAACAGGGGGCAGTTCTTGTAGACCCTCTAGGGGACTCCGCTCGGGCCAGGGGCTGAGCCAGCTCTTGCTCTCTTCACAACGTCCTGGACCTCTTTCAGGAGTGGCTCTCTACTGTCAAACTCCTTGATGGGTGGAGGTGGTTTTACCAGGATGTTGCACTGGCCCAGCTCCTGCTGCCTGACGGGGTCACTGTAGGTCGTCTGGATGTGCCGGTCGATCTCCTCCTTAGAGCAAGCCAAACTCCCACTGCGCTTCTGCTCCGAGTAGTTGTTTGGTGAAGCCGAAGGGGTTGGCTATGAAGGATGCTCGCTTCCGGCTCTTTCCTTCGGCGTCTTCGGTGCCACTCAGCTCTACGGAGGGTCATCAGCTTCTTCCTCAGGATGGTTCGCAGCTCAGCCAAGGGGGGACGTTGCTCTTCACTGGCCTCTTTATACTGCTTCTTGAGGGACTTCAGCTCCTGCCGGATCTTGTGGATCTTTGTTGCTCGTTGATTCATGGTGAAAGGTGTTCTGGCCGGCTTCTTCTCCACTTCTCCAAACCTTTCCACAGCTAGGCTGATGATGATTGTCGTCATCGTCCGCAGCCTTCGGTCCACGTCTCCCTTTGCAGTTGCTTCTAGCACCTTGTCGACGCCCTCATCGAACTGATGGCAGATCTGACTCGAACCTTCTCCGGAGAACTGTTCCGAGGGACTAGTTGCGCCACTTGGAGGCTTCGGGCTCTATGGGGTGATTCCGGGCCCGGCTCCTCCTGCGTCTCACCAGGTAAAATACCTGTGCGTTGTGACACTCCCTGTCCCTCCAAACACTTCATCCGGGTCTGGTGAATCTTCAGGCCTCGGCTGTTCTTGCAAACCTTACCACATCTGCATTTGATACTCATAGTCGGTTGTCCGTTGCCATTAGTCGTTAACCTTTGATCCGTCCAATTGAGGTGCTCATCCTCCCCCCCTCTCGGGCACCCCTGGGGGTATTTTTCAATGTGTTTTTCTGTAGCGTGGTTTGGGTCTCCTCCTCTCAGAGGATGCGGTTTGGGCTGCCAACCCACCCCGCCCCTGTTGCCGTCTTTCCGAGCTGTCCACTGTCTCTCCAGTCGTCACCCACCCTATTCTTGGTTGTCAACCAGTCTATCCTGGTCGCCATTGATTTCACCAGCACAGTGATTGATACAAATACATTGATAGATGCTCCTGAACACATCATCAGTGATCAGTAGCAGACAGCAGTGCATTCTGAATGTTCTCCAAAAATGCATAAAAAGTGACGTTCATGGCCAATAGAAATCTCAATTTAAGCCTCTCCTCTGAACCTCAGTTTGAAGAAGGGTCTCGACCCAAAACGTCACCATACCTTCTCTCCAGGGGGGGGAAGAAGGGGGGGGGGGGAAGAAGGGGTAGGAAGAGAGGGGGGGGAAGAAGGGGGGGAAGGGGGAAGAAGGGGGGGGAAGCGGGGGGGAAGAAGGGGGGGGGGAAAGAAGGGGGGGCAGAAGGGGGGGGGAGACGGGGGGGGGAAGGGGGGGGGAAGGGGGGGAAGGAAGGGGGGGGAAGGAAAGGGGGGGGAAGGAAAGAGGGGGGAAGAAGGGGGGGGAAGAAGGGGGGGAAGAAGGGGGGGAAGAAGGGGGGGGGGAAGAAGGGGGAGGAAGAAGGGGGGGGGGGAGGAGGGGGGGGAGAAGGGGGGGGAAGAAGGGGGGGGGAAGGAGGGGGGGGGGGAAAGAAGGGGGGGAAGATGGGGGGGAAGAGGGGGGGGAAGGGGGGGGAAGGAGGGGGGGAAGAGGGGGGAAAGGGGGGGAGAAGAAGGGGGGAAGGGGGGGAGGAGGGCGGGGAGAAGGGGGGGAGAAGGGGGGGAGAAGGGGGGAGAAGGGGGGGAGAAGGGGGGGAAGAAGGGGGGGGAGGAAGAAGGGGGGGAGAGAAGGGGGGGGAGAGAAGGGGGGGAGAGAGAAGGGGGGGAGAGAAGGGGGGGAGAGAAAGGGGGGGAGAGAAGGGGGGGAGAGGAAGGGGGGGGGAGAGAAGGGGGGGAGAGAAAGGGGGGGAGGAGAGAAGGGGGGGGAGGAAGGGGGGGGAGAAGGGGGGGAGAAGGGGGGGAGAGAGGGGGGGGAGAGAAGGGGGGGGGAGAAGGGGGGGAGAGAAGGGGGGGAGAGAAGGGGGGGGGAGAGAAGGGGGGGGGAGAGAAGGGGGGGAGAGAAGGGGGGGAGAGAAGGGGGGGAGAGAAGGGGGGGAAGGAGAGAAGGGGGGGAGAGAAGGGGGGGAGAGAGAAGGGGGGGGAGAGAAGGGGGGGAGAGAAGGGGGGGAGAGAAGGGGGGGAGAGAAGGGGGGGAGAGAAGGGGGGGAGAGAAGGGGGGGAGAGAAGGGGGGGGGAGAGAAAGGGGGGAGAGAGAAGGGGGGGAGAGAAGGGGGAGAGAGGGGGAGAGAAGGGGGGAGAGAAGGGGGGAGAGAAGGGGTGGAGAGAAGGGGGCGAGAGAAGGGGGGCGAGTAGAAGGGGGGTGATGAGAGGAGGGGGGGAGAGAAGGGGGGGAGAGAAGGGGGGGAGAGAAGGGGGGGAGAGAAGGGGGGGAGAGAAGGGGGGGGAGAGAAGGGGGGGAGAGAGAAGGGGGGGAGAGAGGGGGGGAGAGAAGGGGGGGGAGAGGAGGGGGGGGGAGAGAAGGGGGGGGAGAGAAGGGGGGGGGAGAGAAGGGGGGAGAGAAGGGGGAGGGAGAGACAGGGGGGCGAGTGAAAGGGGGGGAGAAAGGGGGGGGAGAGAAGGGGGGGAGAGAAGGGGGGAGAGAGAAGGGGGGGAGAGAAGGGGGGAGAGAAAGGGGGGGGAGAAGGGGGGGAGAGGAAGGGGGAGAGACGGAGAGAAGGGGGGGAGAGAGAAGGGGGGGAGAGAAGGGGGGGAGAGAAGGGGGGGGGAGAGAAGGGGGGGAGAGAAGGGGGGGACGAGAAGGGGGGGAGGACGGGGGGAGAGAAGGGGGGGAGGAAGGGGGGGAGAGAAGGGGGGGTAGAGAAGGGGGGGAGAGAAGGGGGGGGAGAGAAGGGGGGGACGAGAAGGGGGAGGAGCAAGGGGGGGCAGAAGGGGGGGGAGAAGGGGGGGAGAGAAGGGGGGGGAGAGAAGGGGGGGATGAGAAGGGGGGAGCGAAGGGGGGGGAGAGAAGGGGGGGAGCGAAGGGGTGGGAGAGAAGGGGGGGAGAGAAGGGGGGGAGCGAAGGGGGGAGAGAAGGGGGGGAGAGAAGGGGGGGAGAGAGGGGGGGGAGAGAAGGGGGGGAGAGAAGGGGGGGGAGAGAAGGGGGGGGAGAGAAGGGGGGGAGAGAAGGGGGGGGAGAGAAGGGGGGGGAGAGAAGGGGTGGGAGAGAAGGGGGGGAGAGAAGGGGGGGGAGAGAAGGGGGGAGAGAAGGGGGGGAGAGAAGGGGGGAGGGAAGGGGAGGAGATAACTTTTAAGAAGCCAGACAACTTTTAATGCCAGAGATACACAGCTGTGAAGTTCGGTGGACATTTAACATTACCGGTCGGTTCTCCTTGGTTCTGAAAACTCTTGTTTACGTTTTTTTTCCCCAAGCACCAATAAAAATGTCCGGTCAGCAAAGGCGATTAACTAAAACTACCTACGACTACCGATAACTACATGGCGGCCCCACCACAACTACACGTACGACTACAGGATTATCGATTTTCTCCATGGCGACCAATTTTTGGTCACAGAAAATTTTCCAACATGTTGAAAACTTTGCGGCGACCATACTGAGGCCGCGACTAGTTCCCAGAATGCGGGAACTCCTCGCGACCATGAAGGAGACTCACCAGAGACCATCAGCGAACATGTGGCGACCGTGTGGCGAGCGCAGGCTTCTGCACTCACCTAAAAAGTCGCCTAAGTGGGACAGGCCCTTAATGTTGTGTGATTTTATCGGGTTGTATATAAAACAAAGCATTTCACTATACCTGGGTGCATGTGACAATAAACTATCTTGAATCATTGAATATGAATTTGCTTCAGTAGCATTAATGCTGTACCTGATTCTCTGGAGTGGTTTCTGGTGATGGCAGAGGCAGATTTGACTCTTCACAAACAGCAAGACTTCTCACCAGTTTACCTTTAGCACCTGTCTATGAAGCACAGCAAAAACGAGTAGATTATTGCTCATACACATTTGGAAACATCACCATATTGCAATTATATCACAAGCTATATAACAGGAGCAGAGATGTTTTGTGAAATATGTTATAACATTGGAAAATTCCATTTCACATGAATGTGCACCTTTCTAATGAAATAATGAGAAAATGGGAACATTAGATGAGATGTTCATGATAAGAAGCTCTCATGGTAATTTGTTAAAGTAAGTTTGCTCATCTAAATTCTAATTTTGTCAAACAAATTAATATAGGACATTTGACTTTGTAAATATGGAGCAAATATCTAACTTTTAAAATATAAGACACCTGAGACACAAATCAAATAAAATATTGTCCACAGTCTAGAAACCTCCCAGAGCCCATGGAAGATTAACAGTGCATCACACACATGTTTTATTTAACCACCAATAACAAAGTATTTGCAGCAGGCACACTCAAGCCTCAAACACACGATCTGTATCGATGGACGATCACTTGTTTTTATTTCAAATATTTTCTGAACTTCTTCGATATAATTTTAGAATTGCTTCAATCTTTATGCACAGATATTCCAATCTTTAGTATTTAACGTAAATTGATTTACCTCTTGATTTAATTTTGGTGACAAATCCAACATGGTGAGAATGATTAGTCAAAGGTAGTAATAAACTGATCATTTAGTTTAATGTCAAGCCCACAAAAGAAAAGACAATTCTGGAGATTGAAAACACAAAAAGCTGGAGTAACTCAACGGGTCAGACAGCATCTCTCGAGATACTCCAGCTTTTTGTATCGATCTTTGGTTTAAACCATTATCTACAGTTCCTTCCTACACAAAGACAATTCTGCATTTGGTTTTGTGTAATGAACCAGATTTGATTAGGGAGCTCGAGGAGGTGAAGGAACCTCGAGGAGGACAGTGTCAGTGACTCATAAAGTCAAAGTGATAGCATGGAAACAGGCCCTTCGGCCCAACTTGCCCACACCAGACAACATGTCCCAGCTACACTAGTCCCACATGCCCGCTTTTGTTCCATATCCTTCCAAACCTGTCCTATCCATGTACTTGTCTAATTATTTCTTAAACATTGGGATAATCCCAGCCTCAACAATGTCCTCTGGCAGCTTGTTCTATACATCAACCACCCTTTGTGTGAAAAAGTTATCCCACAGATTCCTATTTTCCCCTTCACCTTAAACTTATGTACTCTGGTTCTCGATTCATCTGGGCAAGAGACTCTGCGCATCTACCCAATCTATTCCCCTCATGATTTTATACACCTCTATAAGACCACCCCTCCCCCTCCTGCGCGCCAAGGAATAGTGTCCCAGCCTACTCAACCTCTCACTATAGCTCAGACCCTCTAGTCCTGGCAACATCCTTGTAAATCTTCTCTGTACCCTTCCCAGCTTGACAATGTATTTCCTATAACATGGTGCCCAGAACTAACACAATTGCAACATGACCTCCCAACTTTTATAGTCAATACTCTGAGTGATGAAGGCCAATGTGGTTGGGAGAGTGGGCAAAGAAGTGGCAAATGGAATAGCCCATGCTCTTTGGTAGAAGGAATAAAGGCGTAGACTATTTTATAAATGGTGTGAGGATTCAGGAAATGGGAGATGCAAAGGGACTTGGGAGTGCTGGTGAAGTAGTGCCAAAGGGATAATTTGCAGATAAAGTCGGCTGCATGGAAGGCAAATGCAATGTTAGCATTCATTCAAGGAGGACTAGTATATAAAAGCAAGAATACAATGGTGAGGTTTTATAGGGCTCAGGTCAGACCACATTTGGAACATTGGGGAAATTCAGGGCCCCATATCTGAGGGGAGATGTGTTGGCATTGGAGAGGGTCCAGAGGAGGTTAATGTGAATGATTAAGGTTAACATACGAGGAGCATTTGATGGCTCCGGGCCATCTCGCTGGAGTTTAGAAAGATGAGGGGGGTCTCTTTGAAACCTACCAAATAATGAAAGACTTAGTGGATGTGGAGAGGATGTTTCCAGTGGTGGGAGAGGCTGAGACTAGAAGGCACAGCCTCAGAATCAATGAATGAATGTCTAGAATGGAGATGAGGAAACATTTCTCTAGCCAGAGTCATAGAGTCACAAGGTCATACAGCATGGAAACATGCCCTTAGGAATGTTTTGCCCATGCCGACTAACATGCCCCATCGGCACTAGTCCCACCTTCCCGTGCTTGGTCCTCTAAACCTGTTCTATCCATGTACCTGTCCAATTGACTGTTATGATAGCATCTGCCTCAACTACCTCCTCTGGCAGCTGTCCATATACCGTTCCATACACCCACCACTCTTTGTGTAAAGAGGTTACCCCTCAGGTTCCTATTAAATCTGGCCTCCTCTCACCCTCAACCTATGTCCATCTTCACTAGCTACAATATCACCCACTTTAGTGTCATCTGCAAACTTGCTAATCATGCCTTAAATGTTCTTATCCAAATCATTGATAATGATGACAAACAGCAATGAGCCCTGCACTGAACCCGGAGGCACACTACTAGTCACAGGCCCCCAGTCTGAGCAACAACCTTCCACCATCATCCTCTGCTTCCTTCCATAAAGCTAATTTTTTAGTCAGCCATCTCTCCTTGAATCCCATGTGACCTAACCTTCTAGAGCAGCCTACCATGCAGCACCTTGTCAAATGCTTTGCTGAAATCTATATATACAACGTCTACAGCTCTGCCCTCATCAAGCTTCAAAATACTCAATCACAATCGTGAGACACGATCTCCCACATACATGTCTGCACTCAGATGGACAAGTAGGGTGGTTAATCTGGGAAATTCATTGTCATTGACGGCTGTGAAGGCCAAGTTATTGCGTATTTATAAAGTGGAGGATGATTAGTAAGGGCATCAAAGGATGCAGGAAGATGGCAGGAGAATGGTGTTGAGAAGGAAAAATAGATTAGCCGTGATCAAATGGCGGAGCAGACTTGACCTGTCAAATGGCCTAATTCTGCTCCTTTGCCTTGCGATCTAATCACATGTTGCATCTGTATCCATCCTTAAACAGGTATTGAAAATACTTTTCTTTGGACCATCACTCACAACAAATCGTGAAATAAAGAATCGTCACCAAGAAGGTCGAGAAAGATTATTACAAAGACCTGTTCAAGCAAAGTTCAGTGAATCTTATAGAAAATGTTTGAAACAAAAGAAGTTACGTGACTGGGATGAGAATTAAGTATTGGGATGAGATTCAAATATTTCTGTAAGGCCAGTGCAAATTTTATTGAGCAGAAAGGCCACTTCTTGTGCTGTTAGATTTCTAATTTTCAATGAATAAATTGGATGCAAATTTTTCTTGATAATTTATTTTTGTGAAAAACGTGGACATTTTTTCTCCTTCCGTTGCTTTGACTTGTGTGGAAACAGATGGGAGAAAGCATTCTGAATTTATGTTAACAATGGTGTTAGATATTCAATATCAGCAGTGTGGTGACTCACCAGTACAATTTAAAAATCAATCAAGTATAACACAATAAAGTATTAAAGAAGTAGGGATGTCATGGACACTGCTGGTGCCTCTGACAACTACACCTGTGGGAATTGTGTCCGGGTGCAGCTCCTGAAGGACCGCGTTTGGGAACTGGAGCAGCAGCTGGATGACAATAGACAATAGACAATAGACAATAGGTGCAGGAGTCGGCCATTCAGCCCTTCGAGCCAGCACCGCCATTCAATGTGATCATGTCTGATCATCCCCAATCAGTACCCCGTTCCTGCCTTCTCCCCATATCCCCTGACTCCGCTATCTTTAAGAGCCCTATCTAGCTCTCTCTTGAAAGTATCCAGAGAACCTGCCTCCACCACCCTCTGAGGCAGAGAATTCCATAGACTCACAACTCTCTGTGTGACAAAGTGTTTCCTCATCTCCGTTCTAAATGGCTTACCCCTTATTCTTAAACAGTGGCCCCTGGTTCTGGACTCCCCCAACATCGGGAACATGTTTCCTGCCTCTAGCGTGTCCAAACCTTTAATAATCTTATATGTTTCAATAAGATCCCCTCTCATTCTTCTAAACTCCAGAGTATATAAGCCCAGCCGCTCCATTCTCTCAGCATATGACAGTCCCGCCATCGCGGGAATTAACCTTGTAAACCTCCGCTGCACTCCCTCAATAGCAATAATATCCTTCGTCAAATTAGGGGACCAAAACTGCACACAATACTCCAGGTGTGGTCTCACTAGGGCTCTGTACAACAGCAGAAGGACCTCTTTGCTCCTATATTCGATTCCTCTTGTTATAAAGGCCGACGTGCCATTCGCTTTCTTCACTGCCTGCTGTACGTGCATGCTTACTTTCATTGAGTGATGAACAAGGAACCCCCAGATCCTGTTGTACTTCCCCTTTGGTCCTGAGGTACTTGACCTCAGAACCATCTGGGAAAACGAGAGCTTCCTGGACAGTGTTGTCACAACGAAGGTTCAGGAAGAGAGAAGATGGGTGACCACGAGGAAAGGAATTAAACATGGATAGCAGGTGACCCCAGTGGCCGTACCTCTTTTAAACAGGTACACCATCTTGGGAGCTGTCGGGGCAGATAAAGCCTCAAGTAGCAGCCAGGGCTGTGATTCCAACCCTGGAGTTGAGGCTGAACAGGGAAGAGTGACATCAGGCAGGGCCATAGTGGTGGGCGACTCGATAATTAGAGGCGTGGACAGGAGATTCTGTGGCAGCTGTCGAGACGCCAAGAAGATGTGCTGCCTCCCTGGTGCCAGGGTCCAGGACGCCTCGGAGCTGCTGCACGACATGATCAAAAGTGAGGGGGAGCAGCCGGAGGTTGTTGTGCATGTTGGCACAAACAATATAGATAGGAAGAGGATGGAGGTTCGTTGTACAACATGAGTTTGGAGAATTAGGTAAATGGCTGGAAAGCAGGACCTCCAGGATAGTTATCTCTGGTTTGCTTCCAGTACCTCGTGCTAGTGAAGGTATGAACAGAAATGGGAGATGAATGTGTGACTGAGGAGTGGGTGCAGGGGGCTGGGATTTAGATTTCTGAACCACTGGGATGTCTTCTGAGGCAGAGGTGATCTCTACGAGTGATGGGTTGCACCTTAACTGAAGGGGAACCAACATCCTGGCAGCCAGGTTCGCTAATGCTACACAGGTGGGTTTAAACTAGATTGGCAAGGGGGTTGGGATCTCATATAGGACAGAGGCAGGTGAGAGGTTAGAAGTTGGTGTGGAGGGTGGTGAGGGAAAGGTTAGTGGATAGAAAAGGCAGGTGAAAGGCGGAGAGCGAGGAAGGAGGATTGGTTTAAACTGCATGTATTTTAATGCAATGGGCCTGACGGGTAAGGCAGATGAGCTTAGGGTGTGGATAGGTACGAGCAACTGGGACGTTGTAGCCATGACTGAAACCTGGTTAAGGGATGGGCAAGACTGGCAGCTCAATGGTCCGGGGTACAGGAGCTTCAGGAGAGACAGGGGTGATGGAAAAAAAGGAGAGGGGGTTGCGTTATTGGTTAAGGAGGATGTCACGGCTGTGGTGACTTTATGGAAGGTTTGTCTAATGAGGCTATATGGGTGGAGCTGAGGAACAAGAAAGGGATGATCACCTTGTTGGAGGTGTACTATAGGTCCCCAAATAGTTAACGGGAAATAGAAGAGGAAGTATGCCAGCAGAATGCAGGCAGCTGCATGTCTAATAAGGTTGTCATTGTAGGGGATATTAACTTTCCCAATATTGACTGGGAATGCCATAATGCGAAAGGTTTAGACGAGGTGGAATTTGTCAAATGTGTTCAGGAAAGTTTCCTCTGGCAATATGTAGTGCAGGGGTCGGCAACCTACGGCTCCCGGGCCGAATACGGCCTGTAACCTGAAACCATCCGGCCCGCAGACTTCCATCATCTCCGGTACTTCTCGGGCCCGAGGCCGCGGCGCGGTGACGCAAGGACGCCTGCGCTGGCGGTCGCAATGGCGGAGCCGCCGAACGCCGAGCTCTAGCTGTACCGCATCCTGCGCAAAGCCACCAGCACCGGCGTGCACCTTCGCTCACAGGATTGGGGTTGTCAATAGGCCGGGGATGAGTGAGTGTGAGTATTTGAGCCACCGCCTTCACGACAGAGCCAAGGCAATGGACCGTAGGTACGCCATGTTGGTGAGCGCCCGTAACTAGGGGCCAGTGCTCCAGGTGGCATCTTCCAAGGGGCGGGATCTATGTGAACACGTGACTTGATGCCTGCCATCCGTGGCGGGATGGGGGTGGGATCCCAGTATACATGTGATAGATGTGGCCCGCCATCTGCTCACAGCCATACGTCCCGGCCCCTATGCAGAACAAGGTTGCCAACCACTGGTGTAGAGGGCCCCACACGGGAGATGGCAACACTTGATCTAGTCTTAGAAAATTGGCGAGTGGATGCAATGTTCGTGGATGAGCCTTTTGGGAACAGCGAACACTGTTCGATTAGGTTTAAGATAAATACAGCGGGCCCACAAGTTAAAATGCTAAGGTAGACACAAAAAGCTAGAGCTACTCAGCGGAACAGGCAACATCTCTGGAGAGAAGGAATGGGTGACGTTTCAGGTCGAGACCCTTCATCAGACTCATGATGTGAAATGCTATATTGGGGCAAGGCCACATTTCAGAGTACGAGACAGAAACTTGCTCAAGTTGATTGGAGTAGGTTGTTTGATGGAAATGGAACGTCGGGAAAGTGGGATGTTTTTAAAAGTGCTGACAAGAGCTCAGGGTATGCCTGTTCCTGCTCGAGTGAAGGGCAAGGCAGGCAAACGTAAGGATGCGTGGATGATGAGGGAAAATTAGACTTTGGTCAAGTGTAAGAAGGAGGCAATGGGACAGGTATAGGCAGCTGGAATTAAGTGTATCCCTGGAGGAGTTTTGGGAACCAAGAAGTAAGAGATTTTATAACCACATAAAAGGATAACCAGAGGGAGTGTGGGATCTCTCATGAATTAAACAATCAACTCTATGGAGCTACAGGAGATAGGCAAGGTCCTCAATGAGTATTTCTCCTCTGAATTTACCGAGGAGGAAGACAGGAGGATGGAGGAACTTGGGCTGTCAATGAGAGTGTCTTGAGAGCAGTCAGTGTTACGGTCAAAGAGGAAGTGCTGAAGGTCCTGACGTGTATGAATGTAGAAAAATCTCCCGGGCCTGATCAGATATATCCCAGGATACTGTGGGAAGCACAAGAGGAAATTGCAGGAGACTCGCGGAGATGTTTGAGCCGTTGTTAAATACAGGAGAAGTGCCGGAAGACCGGAGGACCCTTCTTCAGACACAGTGACAGAACCTGAATTTCACACATTTTCATTCTGTCAATGAACTTTATACTTTTCACAATGAAAGACATTTTCCATTCACAAACATGTGATTCTGATCAAATTAATCTTTCTTGTATAAAATGAATTGAAATGACTCAAGTCAGAGCTGATAAATACCAATTTACTTAGTATTTTGCATTGCTGAGTGCATGAGACTCTTTGTGCACTTCATGCAGTGGCAAAAAATAGCAGCAGGGTTATGTGCAAGAATATGAATCAAATAATAGGAAAATATTAGACATTGTAATTAATAAGAGTATCTGACCAACAGAAATTTTAAGTTTTTCAGACTCAACATTTTAATCAAAAATCTCACCCAAAATCAATTCTGAAACTTATAATAGTGCCTCTGGTAAACATAGTATTAACACAAAAATGCACAATGCTGTTCCCTCCCCTCTCAATGCGGATCAGGTAAGTATGCAGAAAAATTGAGATAACAGAAAAAAAAACAGCACAGATAACAGAACAATCTCGAAGGTAAACCTTGACACTCCACAATAAAAGAAACACTAGCAAGCAACAATATATTCAAGCAGACAGAACACGAATAGTAATTTTGGCCATCATGTCATTGAAGGATACAGCGTGGAAACAGGCCCTTCAGCCCAACTTGCTCACACGTTCCATCTACACTAGTCCCACCTGCCAGCATTTGGTCCATATCCCTCCAAACCTGTCCTATCCATTTACCTGTCGAACTGTTTCATAAATGTAGTAATAATCCCTGCCTCAACTACCTCCTCTGGCAGTTTGTTCCAAGCATCCACCACCCTTTGTGTGAAAAAGTTACCCCTCAGATTTTTATTAAATATTTTCCCCTTCACCTTAAACCTATGTCCTCTGGTCCTCGATTCCCCTACTCTGGGCAAGAGACTTTGTGCATCTACCCAATCTATTTATCTCATGATTTTATACACCTTTATAAGATCACCCCTCATCCTCCTGCGCTCCAAGGAATAGAGTCCCAGCCTACTCACCCTCTCCCTATAGCTCAGACCCTCTATTCCTGCCAACATCCTTGTAAAGTCCCCTAGTCCTAGGGGCTAGTGGAGTCAAGGTAGGGGCTAGTGGAGTCAAGGGATATGGGGAGAAGGCAGGCACGGGTTATTGATAGGGAAGAATCAGCCATGATCGCAATGAATGGCGGCGCTGGCTCGAAGGGCCGAATGGCCTACTCCTGCACCTATTTTCTATGTTTCTATGTTTCTATTAAATCTTCTCTATACCCTTTCCAGCTTGACAACATCTTTCCTATAACATGCTGTCCTATAATATTTCTCGATATCTGTGAAATTCATTTAATGAGGACTCTACTTGTCACTATAGTGAGAATCTACATTGTTCACTAACCACCTTCGACAACTTCTAAGTCTACTGCCAACTTTCCAACCTTATGAATAAAACCGAAAACTAGGCCAGAATATCAGTTGATCCCCTATAGAGCTCCATATGTTGCCAGTACTCTTGATATCAAGATTACATATCAAGACTTGATATCAAGGCACTCTAAAGGGAGTGTAAGATGTGTCATTAGTGTAAGACCTTCAGGCTTTTCAATGACCTTCAAGGACCTTTAAGACTTTCAAGACAGAGGGTTGTGGTGTAAGGTAGTTATTCTGGATGGATGTCTGTGGCCAGTGGAATTCCACAGGGATCGGTGCTGGGACTTCAGCTGTTTGAGATATATATAAAGTTATATCATATCGTACATAAATGACCGAGACGTAAATGTAGATAGTTTGGTGAATAGGTTACCTGGCGACACCAAAATTGGAGGAGGTGCAGACAGTGAGGAAGGCTGTCAGAAGTTACAGCAGGATATAGATCAGCTGTAGAAATAGGAGGAGAAGTTTAACCCGAACAAGTGTGAGGTGTTGCACTTTGAGAGGTTAAATGCAGGGAAAGAGTCCACGGTTAATGTCAAAACCCTTAGCAAGTTTGATGTGCAGAGGAAACTTGGACTCCAAGTTCATAGCTCACTAAAGGTGGCAGCGCAAGTGGATAGGGTGGTTGAAGCGTATGTTGTTGCGAAGGGCATTGAGTATAAGAGTCAGGAAGTCATGATGTAGCTCTATAGGACTTTGTTTAGTCCGCATTTGGAGTATTACGTGCAGTACTGGTTGCCCCATTACAGCAAAGATATGGAGGTTTTGGTGAGGGTGCAGGGGAGGTTTAGCAGAATGCTGCCCGGGGTTGGAAAATTTCAGCTGCAGGGGAAAGGTTAGATGGATTTGGATTGTTTCCTCTGGAAAGTCAGAGGTTGAGGGGAGACTTGATAGAAGTATAAATATAAAATCATGAGAGGCATAGATACGGTTGAGAGTCAGAACCTTTTCCCCCAGGGTGGAAATGTCCAATACTAGAAGGTACAGCTATACGGTGAGAGGGAGAAAGATTAATTTTGTGCAGGACAAATATTTTGCAAAGAGAATGGTGGGGGACTGGAATGCATTGCTAGGGATGGTGGCAGATGTGATAGTGGCATTCAAGAGGTTTTTAGATAAGCACATGGAAGTAGAGGGATCATACGGGCAGATGAAATCAGTTCAGCTAGGCATCACGTTCAGCACAAACATTGTGGGCCGAAGGGCCTGTTCCTATGGTGTACTGTTCTATGATGTGCCACAGAAGGCTGGGGAGGTCCTCAATGGATATTTTTAAGGCAGAGATAGATAGATTCTCGATTAGCACGGGAGTGAAGGGTTATGGGGAGAAGGCAGGAGAAGGCAGGAGAATGGGGTTTGGAGAGATATTAATTGCAGGCCTCAACATTGGTGATCAAGACCAAGCCCTCGGTTGGAAACAGTCTTAATGCAGGCTCTGCTTTGTAGTTTATGTTAATAACTAGAGGTATAGGCCTAGGGTTGGGACCTTTTCTCAGTGGTCCGAGAACACTAATGCAATCATCAAGAAAGCTCATCAGCGCCTCTACTTCCTGAGAAGATTACGGAGGGTCGGTTTGTCAAGGAAGACTCTCTCTAACTTCTACAGTTGCACAGCCGAGAGCATACTGACCGGTTGCATCGTGGCTTGGTTCGGCAACTTGAGTGCCCTGGAGAGGAAAAGACTACAAAAAGTAGTAAACACTGCCCAGTCCATCATTGGCTCTGACCTTCCTTCCATCGAGGGGATTTATCGCAGTCGCTGCCTCAAAAAGGCTGGCAGTATCATCAAAGACCCACACCATCCTGGCCACACACTCATCTCCCTGCTACCTTCAGGTAGAAGGTACAGGAGCCTGAAGACTGCAACAACCAGGTTCAGGAATAGCTACTTCCCCACAGCCATCAGGCTATTAAACCTGGCTCGGACAAAACTCTGATTATTAATAACCAATTATCTGTTATTTGCACTTTATCATTTTATTTATTCATGTGTGTATATATTTATATTATAGTATATGGACACATTGATCTGTTTTGTAATAAATGCCTACTATGTTCTGTGTGCTGAAGCAAAGCAAGAATTTCATTGTCCTATCAGGGACACATGACAATAAACTCACTTGACTTGACTTGGCCAAAATACCGGCCCTAGGCTGAGGGGTTGGTGTTGAAAATTAACACCAAACCTTGAGTCTGATGGTTGGGTATTTGTGGCTTCGGGCCAGTCAAGGACGTATAATTGGTGAGATGCTACTAAAGGAATTAAATATTATTTAATCGATATGGGCAATCAGCAGTGATTGTTGTCTGTCTTCTGATTTTATGATGGAACGTAGGTCACGGATAAAACAACAGAGGATGTTTGGCCCTAGGATACTACTATAAAGAACTTCAGCACTGACCTCCCAGGGCAGTGATGATCGACCACCGCCATCCATAACCATCTTCTTTTATCATAAGTTCATCAGTGATAGGAGCTGAATTAGGCCATTCGGCCCATCAAGTCTACTCCACCATTCAATCACGGCTGATCTATCTCTCCCTCCTAACCTCATTCTCCTGCCTTTTCCCCATAACCCTTGACACCCGTACTAATCAAGAATCTATCTATCTCTGCCTTGAAAATTTCCACTGACCTCACCTCCATCTTTTATGCTAAGAATGGTTCCAACAAAAGTGTTATCCACTTAATACCCAATAACTTCACTTTTATCAAAGCTACTTTTCCCCCGTAGTATGCTTTTTGCCACAAATGCTTTGTGGCTATTAAGGAGTGATATTTTCATCTTATCTCTTTAATTCAGCACTTTGGACTATGGCCATGATGGGGCATAGAGATAAGTGTGCCTGGCAATATTAAAGCTGGGCAGTGGTCAGTACGTGAGTATTACCACCATCTGTTGAAAATTGAGATATGATCCCAGGGTAATAGTTTATGAAATCGTCATTCAGTTTCCATGTGGAATATGTAATCTTGATATCAAAAGCACATGTACACGCAGTCTATATTCAGATAAGCGATGTTGTTTGAGTTTTTGGACAGGGGCTAGCAACTGATATCTACGATATAAACTGGGCCTTGTGTTGGGGATGAATAAATAATCAGGACCTGGGTTTGGGGCAAGACTGGTGAGATGCGGTGTCTGAATCGGATCAGATCATAGAATGGGGAATTATGTCAGAGCTTAAATTGGGGGGTAAATCATTGTCACTGTTAGGCCCCGGGATTAGGAATGGTGTTCGGGATTAGGATCAAGCCCGATGGTGTTAGTTTCGTCAGGGTTTAGGACCAGAATCAGAGATATCAACAATTAGGTAGTTGTATCAGCTATTGGTCCCTGGCCCTCAAGGAATCAGCAATGCAATTGAAGTGGGAAAGAGGAGGTGCAATGGTTGGAAAGGAATGAAAGGTGAATACAAGACTTACCTGACAGGGGCCTCCCAATCCAGCATTGTACTGTGAAGACCTAGAAGCCCTGGGTGGGTCCAACGATTGCTGCCCGCGGGGCAATGTGGTCTAAATTCTCCTCCAGTGCTGGAAGAAGATCGGTGCACATGGAGTGGCATCATCCAATGTTCCCCAGATGCAATAAAACCACGTCGGGTTGGAGGGTGACTAAGAGCGAGGAAGAACCTGATGGAACTTCTGGAGTATGTTATGACAACCCAGAAATTGTCGTGACATTACATGTTACTCCAAGAAAAAAAAATCTGTTTGAGATTGCAAATAACTGAAAGAATATTTTTAATTGAACGTCTGGGCTACGGGGACTTTCGTGAGGAATGGCACAATGATCATGTTGAAGACCACCAATGTAATGATTCGTGACAGCTACTTGGTTTTGGTTGAACATTCAAAATGTATGGCATGTTAATCAGTGGCAATGGTATACAAATGCTATTGTGCGTTTTTAAATAAAGCAGACCGTAAAAAATACACTGGCTGTGTGTAACACATGAATGCCAGTTCCAAAAATAACAGTTTCATGGAAGAATGGTTGTCTGCATTTTTGCAACATCAAACACGGTGACTTAAAAGACCACAATGAAGCAACCTCTCGGAGTGGTTTCATCACTGCTGCCGAAGGGACAGATTAATCATAAAAGCTGCAGTCATAGCCACCTTCAACATTTTTAGAAAATAAACCTACATGGATGAATGCACAGTCTTTTACCCAGGGCAAAGGAATCAAGAATTCTTGAAGGCTTTATAAGGCATCGGTCAGTCCGCATTTGGAACATTGTGATCAGTTTTGGGCACCATATCTGAGGAGAGGGTCCAGAGGAGGTTTACAAAAATGTTCCAAGAGATGATCGAGTTAACTAACGAGCGTTTGACAGCACTGGGCCTGTACTTGCTGGTGTTTAGAAGGATGAGGGGTCACCTCATTAGAAACTTACAGAATAGTGTAAGGCCTGGATAGAGTGAATGTGGGGAGGATGTTTCCACTAGCGGGAGATTCTAGGACCAGAGGTCAGAGCCTCAGAATAAAAAGACGTTCGTTTAGGAAGAAGAGGAGGAGGAATTTCTTTAGTCAGAGGGCAGCGAATCTGTGGAATTCTTTGCCAAAGAAGGCTGTGGTGTACATCAATGGATATCTTTGAGGCAGATTGACAGATTCTTGATGAGTGCGGGTCAGGGGTTATGGGGAGAAGGCAGGAGGGAAAGATAGATCAGCCATGATTGAATGACAGACTAGGCTTGATGGGCCGAATGGCCCAATTCTATCTCCTATAACTTATGAACATGACCCTGAGGTCACACAGCTGCAGCTCCAGTTCCCTAATAGGCCCGGTAAGGAGCAACACCCAGACACGATTCCCACAGATGTAGTCATCCGGGACACCAGCAAGTTTCCTGACTTCACACATCCTGCAAGAGGAACATTGCACCATTCTACCTGCCATCACTTCTGCACTAAACCAAGAGAAATCACAAATCACACACAAGAGCAGACGATACCTGTTTCTCCTGTCCCCTTCTGCTCAACCTCCTTGCCTCAGACTCCTCATCAAAGACTCTTGAGCCAAGGCCTCACACTAACCCTCCACACAGCCCCTCTCCCAATAGGCCACTTAGTTACAGCTTGCTTTTTTTTTTTAATTAGTTGCTCAATTAGTTAAAATTAGTTGCTCAATTAACCAATTCTGATAATCCAACCATCTACCGGCCCTTTTACAACACTGAAATTATCTGGCCCCGATATGTGATATGAATGGAATATAATAGTAGCAATAACTAGCCTTCAAGCTATTGGAAGAGTCTACCCCCAAGATGTAATCCTGTCTTTTCTCACTATAAATGCTATGCATTTACAATAATTTATGCATTAATTTATGCTGTTTCCAGAAATTACACTGGAAAGCAAAAACTTCAATAATAACAATTTTTGTTCAAATATCCATTAATAGTCTTACATTAACAGAAACAAACATTTAAACTGCACATATAAAGCTTGCAGAATAATATTCAAGCATATGATTTTTTTTTGCCTTTGATATTATTTCAGTAGCAGTGGCTTTTTACTGAAAATAGTTTATTTGTAAATCTCAAAAAGATACCTGCAAGTAGCCTCAGTTGAAGCTTCCATGTGTGTGTCCACATGAATCCACATAGAGCAGGCCATTTTTAATAAACAAGTTGCGTAAGAACAGGTTTAGCAACATAAAAAAGTCAGGCTGTCTTGAATCCCCTCGCTTGCACTACTAGCTGAACACAAAGTAACGCGAGGACATCGACACTATTCCATTGCAACTCTGACAGATGGATGTTCATTCATTTCACCGTTTCAAGTTTGACAAGCCTTTGCACTGGAAATGGCCCTACCTTAGGTCTTTTTCGTTGTTGCCCCTGGAGCACCAGTCGTTTCTATGCAGCAAATTATAAAAAATTGTCAATCAATAGACAAAGACAAGCAGAAAATTAAAACATTACGGGTTTTAATAATAAAACAGTTTATGTTACGGTACATGCCGCTGATTATGATATATGATGCAAACTTCAGAATGACCGAGCTGTAATGATGGGTTGGTGAGTAGGTTTGCTGATGACCCCAAATTGGAGAAGTTGCAGACAGTGAGTAAGGCTGCCAGAAGATGCAGTGGGATATAGATCAGATGTGTGATGTATTGGTCAGATGTGTGTAACCTGAGCAAGTGTGAGGTGCTGCATTTTGGGAGGTTGAATGTTAGGGTAGAGTATGCAATTAATGGCAAGAACCTTAACAGCATAGATGTGCAGAGGGATCTTGGAGTCCAAGTTCATAGCTCACTGAAGATGACAGCACAAGTAGATAGGATGCAGAGAAGGCGTATGGTGTGCTTGCCTTCATTGATACGAGCATTGAATATAAGAGTGAGGAAGTTATGGGCCAGGTTTATAGGACTTTGGTTAGGCCGCATCTGGAGTATTGCGTGCAGTTCTGGTTGGCCCATTACAGGCAAGATGTGGAGGCACTGGAGAGGGTGGAGAGGGGTTTTACTAGAATGCTGCCAGGATTAGAGGGTTTCAACTACAGGGAGAGTTTGATGGACTAGTTAACAAATAGGGACTGCAGATGCTGGTTTATTCCAAAGATGGACAGAAAAAGCTGGAGTAACACAGCGGGTCAGGCAGCATCGCTGGAGAAAATGGTGAGGTAAGAAGTGTCACCGACTCATGTTCTCCAGAGATGCTGTCCGGCCTGCTGAGTTACACCAGCATATTCTGTGTATCTCTGGACAAAATAAATCAGCATGAAACGGGCCATTTGACAGTTGTTCTGTGCTGAAGTTAATGGTAAGAAAAGTTTTTGTGCAACCTACGTAATCTACCTTTCCAATTATAAATTCAAACACTTAATTTGTTCTTCCCAACCCAATATCAAATTCAGACCCTCTTAATGACATCGGAATTTCTTGATGAGTACGGGTGTCAGGGGTTTATGGGGAGAAGGCATGAGAATGGGGTTAGGAGGGAGAGATAGATCAGCCGTGATTGAATGGTGGAGTAGACTTGATGGGCCGAATGTCCTAATTCTGCTCCTATCACTTATGACCTTATGTTCTCTCACTATAGTAATTTGAATTATTGCTGAAGAGAGCGCTCAAACTTCGTTTTGCAAAGGAAATTCAATGGGAGTCCAGCATTTTATGTCTATCTTTGGATAGACAGGGATTGTTTGCTTTGTAACGTTGGAAGCTGAGGGGAGACGATTGAAGTATATAAAAATGATGAGAGGCATAGATAGGGTCGATAGTCAGAACCTTTTTCCCAGGGTAGAAATGTCCAACACTAGAGGGCATAACTATAAGGTGTGAGTGGGGAAGTTTAATGGAGATGTGCGGAGCAGGTTTTTTTACACACAGTGGTTGGGACCTGGAACACATTGGCTGGGGTGGTGGTGCAGGCAGATATGACAGTAGTGTTTAAGAGGCTTTTAGATAGGTACATGGAAGTGCACATGCATGTTAGTGTGAAGGGAGCTTGGATGATGACACAAAGCTGGGTGGCAGTGTGAACTGTGAAGAGGGTGTTAAGGGGTTGCAGGGTGACCTGGACAGGTTGAGTGAGTGGGCAGATGCCTGGCAGATGCAGTATAATATAGATAAATGTGAGGTTATCCACTTTGGCGGCAAAAACAAGGGGGCAGATTATTATCTCAATGGGGTTAGGTTAGGTAAGGGGGAGGTACAGCGAGACCTGGGTGTCCTTGTACACCAGTCACTGAAAGTTGGCGTGCAGGTACAGCAGGCAGTGAAGAAAGCTAATGGAATGTTGGCCTTCATAACAAGAGGATTTCAGTATAGGAGTAGAGAGGTTCTTCTGCAGTTGTATAGGGCTCTGGTGAGACCACATCTGGAGTATTGTGTACAGTTTTGGTCTCCTAATTTGAGGAAGGACATCCTTGTGATTGAGGCAGTGCAGCGTAGGTTCACGAGATTGATCCCTGGGATGGCGGGACTGTCATAAGAGGAAAGATTGAAAAGACTAGGCTTGTATTCACTGGAGTTTAGAAGGATGAGGGGGTCTTATAGAAACATATAAAATTATAAATGGACTGGACAAGCTAGATGCAGGAACAATGTTCCCTATGTTGGGCGAGTCCAGAACCAGGGGCCACAGTCTTAGAATAAAGGGGAGGTAATTTAAGACTGAGGTGAGAAAAAACTTTTTCTCCCAAAGAGTTGTGAATTTATGGAATTCCCTGCCACAGAGGGCAGTGGAGGCCAAATCACTAGATGGATTTAAGAGAGAGTTAGATAGAGCTCTAGTGGCTAGTGGAGTCAAGGGATATGGGGAGAAGGCAGGCACGGGTTATTGATAGGGGATGATCAGCCATGATCACAATGAATGGCGGTGCTGGCTTGAAGGGCCGAATGGCCTCCTCCTGCACCTATTTTCTATGTTTCTACGTTTCTATCTATGATGAGAAAAATCGAAGCTCTGGTCTAGAATAAGAAGGAGACATGGGTCAGGTATAGGCAACTGGGATCAAATGTATCCCTGGAGGTGTTTCAAGAACTGAAGAGTACGCTAATAAAGGAAATCAGGAGGACCAAAAGTGGACAGGAGATACCTCTGGCAGATAATATTAAGGATAATCTCAAGCGATTTAATAAATTCATTAAGGTAAAAAGAGTGACCCGAGAGAGAATAGGACCCCTCAAGAATCAAAACAGTCAACTCTGTTGGACACACTAGAGGCAGGAAACATGTTCCTGATGTTGGGGGAGTCCAGAACCAGGGGGCCACAGTTTAAGAACGGAGGAAACACTTTTTCTCACAGAGAGTGGAGAGTCTGTGGAATACTCTGCCTCAGAGGGCGGTGGAGGCAGGTTCTCTGGATGCTTTCAAGAGAGAGCTAGATAGGGTTCTTAAAAATAGCAGTCAGGGGATATGGGGAGAAGGCAGGAACGGGGTACTGATTTGGGATGATCAGCCATGATCACATTGAATGTGGGTGCTGGTTCAAAGGGCCAAATGGCCTCCTCCTGCACCTATTGTCTATTGTCTATTGTCTGCGTGCTGCCACAGGAAATGGGCAAGGTCTTCAATGATGTATTTCTCCTCTGTTTTTACTGTGGAGAAATACATGGGGACCAAGAAGCTCAGGGCAGTCAATGGAAGTGGCTTGAGGGCAGTCAGTGTTATGGTTGAGGAGGTGCTGAAGATCCTGATGCCTATGATCATAGAGAAATATGCGGGGTCTGATTAGATATATCCGAGAGATGACAGATATATCTGGGAGGGGGGGACAAAGTGGAATGCCTCCCTGGTTACTGTCTTGCAGGTTCGAAGAAGACTGAGCCACTGGGATAAACCTTAGCCCACTAGCGCCACCATGTGGTCTCTACCAAAGGCTAAAACTCACATACACGAGAGAGACCAGCAGTGTCACCTCTTCAAGCCCACAGCTGAGCACCCCCTCTCGAGGCAAGGGTGAAGGACAGGATGAATCCTGAGATCACCGCGCCTCTTCCTTCAAAGACCAGGAAAAGCTGCTGGGACAAGTCTTAGATCGCCACTGTCATCACACAAGAGCTCGGACAGTGAGGGACAGTGTGATCCTGGACTTTATTACCACTGTTGGAAAAGATACAGAGAAGATTTACGGGAATGTTACCAGGACTAGGGGTCTGAGCAATAGGGAGAGGTTGAGTAGGGTGGGACTCTATGCCTTATAGCGCAGGAGGAAAATCTTATGGAGGTGTATAAAATCATGAGAGGAATAGTTCGGGTAGATGCACAGCGTCTCTTGTCCAGAGTAGGTGAATCAAGGACTAGAGGACATGGGTTTAAGGTGAAGGGGGAAAGATTGAATAGGAATCTGAGGGGTAACTTTTTCACACAAAGGGTGGTGGGTATATGGAACAAGCTGCCAAAGGAGATAGTTGAGGCTGGGACTATTATAACATTTAAGAAACAATTTGACCTGTACATGGATAGGTTAGGTTTGGGCCAAATGCAGGCAGGTGGAACAATGGTAGATGGGACATGTTGGTCTGTGTGGTCAAGTTGGGCCGAAGGGCATGTTTCGACACTGTATGACTCAAAGACTCTATGAAAATGGTCAGACAATGGCAAAGGAAGAACTCTCTCAAGTCCAGAGATTGGTGCTAGGGGTAGGGGATGTGACAGTGCACTCTCCCTTGGAATAAATCAGGTGAATTCACCCTACCGTGAGTGTGAGTGCGGTTCTTGCTAAATCAGATCATTCCCCCACGCCACAATGCATTTAGATGGACAAAGGCTGAATCATGATAGTCAGCACGCTTGTGTATGTGGGAGATTGTGCTTCAAGAATCTGAGTTTTTCAAGATGCAGGAGCCCTGGCTGAGATTTAGGAGTCATCTTTAAATACAATTTAACAGGTTATATTCAGCCCATCGAGTCTACTCCGCCATTCAATCATAGCTGATCTCTGCCTCCTAATCCCATTTTCCTGCCTTCTCCCCTTAACCCTTGGCACCCGTTCTAATCAAGAATTTGTCTGTGCCGGAAGAATGGATGGCAGCAAATGTTGTGCCTCTATTTAAGAATCTCCGCAGAGAACTGTATGGGAATTACAGGCCAGTGAGCCTAATATCAGTGGTCGGAAAGTTACTAGAGAGTATTCTGAGGGATAAGATATGCATTTAGATGGGTTAGGCTGATTAGGGATAGTCAGTATGGTTTTGTGCATGGGAGATCATGTCACCAATTGTATTTAGTTTTTTGAGGATGCGACCAAACGGATTGATGGCAAATCTGTAGACATTGTACACATGGAATTCTGCAAGGCACTTGACAAGGTTCCGCATGGTAGGCTGCTCTGAAAGGTTATATCGCATAGGAGAGCTAGTCAAGTGGATAGAAAATTGGCTTCATGGAGGAGGCAGAGGATGATGGTGGCAGATTGTTTTTCAGACTGGGGGCCTGAGACCAGTGTTGTGCCTCAGGGTTTGATGCTGGTCCATTGCTGTTTGTCTTCATTATTGATGATATGGATGCAAACGTACAAGGTGTGATTAGAACATTTGCAGATAACACTAAAGTGGGCAGTATTCAGTTTTGGTCCCTGCATCATAGGAAAGATGTTGTTAAGCTGGATGTACACAAAATTGCTGGAGAAACTCAGCGGGTGCAGCAGCATCTATGGAGCGAAAGAGATAGGCAATGTTTCGGGCCGAAACCCTTCTTCAGACCTTGATGATAGGTGGGGTGGTGGGTTTATGGGATGAGCAGCCAGAGGTAGGTGCGGCAGGTACTATCACAATGTTTAAAGAACATTTGGACAGGTACACGGATGGGACAGGTGTAGAGGGATATGGGCCAAAAGCAGGTAGATGGGACTAGTGTATGTGGGGCCTGTTGGTGGGTGTGGGCAAGTTGGTGGGTGTGGGCAAGTTGGTGGGTGTGGGCAAGTTGGGCCAAAGGGCCTGTTTCCATGCTGTATCATTCTGTGAAGTGCAGGGAATAGAGGGATATGGATCATGTACAATCAGATCAGATTAGTATAACTAGGCATCATGATCGACAAAAACATTCTGTGCTGAAAGGCCGGGTCCTGTGCCTTACTGTTTCTATGTTCTCTAACTGAATGCTATATCCATTTAATTTTTTTTTTTAATTGTACATAGCAGTGAATCTTATTCGGCAATTTCAGTTTTACGAAGGGCTAGATTCAAAGTACTCAGGCAACAAGATATCATTATTTAGGAAAATCCTTTTTATTAAACCCAAATATATATAAATTAAACATGTCTACCCAAACAAGAGTATGGGTCTTAAGTTTACTTCTAATATTTTATGGGATGATCACTGGACATATCTGCATTTACTGCCCATCAGTAGTTGCCTTAAGAAAAAATGACGATGAGACATCTTCTAAAACCGCTGTTGATCTTTCGGCTCTCACATAATACTGTTGGTTCATGAGCTTTCAGGGTTTAGACCCAGTGACAATGGAGGAACACAGTGACATGTACCCTAGTCAGGCTGGCATAGGAAAGAACTGCAGATGCAGATTTTGCCCATATTTGCCCTTCCAACATACAACACCTCACACATGTCAGAGTAGACATGGGCGGCACGGTGGCGCAGCGGTACAGTTGCTGCCTTACAGTGCTTCCTGCACCGGAGACCCCGGTTCAATCCCGACTACAGGTGCTGACTGTACGGAGTTTGTACGTTCTCCCCATGACCCCGTGGATTTTCTCCGAGAGTTTCGGTTTCGTCCCACACTCCAAAGACCTACAGGTATGTAGGGAAATTGGCTTGGTAAATGTAATAATTGTCCCTGGTGAGTGTAGGATAGTGTTGATGTGTAGGAAGGAACTGCAGATGCTGGTTTAAACTGAAGATAGACACAAAAAGCTGGAGTAACTCAGTGGGTCAGACAGCATCTCTGGAGAGAAGGTATAGGCGAGGTTTCAGGTGGAGTCTCTCCTTCAGGCTGGTGTGTTACTTTTATGAGCAGATCATTTTGATAATTTAGAAAAATGCACAAAAACTGTGAAATTATCATATATAAAAACTACTTTAACCAATGGAATTAGCAGTCACATTTTCAGGCACTCAAATTCTATGAGCCACCTCACCTGGTGATCAACCTTTGTGTCATTTGCCTGATCTTCTTTCGCCGCTTCCAACTGTTCCGTACTAACGATGCATGTTACACAATCAGATGGGGACATTTCAATATTTTCCTCAAATCCTGCTTCCTCTTGCTTTAATGTGCTTTTCTGAGACATTTTCACAGAAAATTACACAAGATGTGGTGATCTACGGAGCCAAAACATCAACTTACATTTATTTTCAGAACAAGTCTCCTCATTTTCTTTTGCGTATTATTAGAGAGAATATAAAGGATAAATTGGGCGTCAAATTCTGTGGTAAACATTGTCAGTCATCAACATGTTAACTTTTTTTATACAAATACAAAAAAAACAGATTCCAAATTCCTTATTATTGCTATTATTATTGCCTCATCAAGAATGAACGCAGCTAACTCGCAGAAAACCAAGTAACGTGCATTTTAAAGCTATTTGTCAACATGCCTAGCAAATTCCAAAATGGATACAGTAAATTATTTAGTAGAGCAAGTACACATTCTAGGCAACAAAATCAATTTAAATTACAAATCAGTCTGTTACTAAATTAGTTGTTAATGCATAAATGTTCCAGTACAGGAATTGCCATTTCAGAAAGGCACTGTGGAACAGCGCCAGAGACCCAGCTTCGATCCAGACTACAGATTCCATTCTGTGCGGAGTTTATACATTCTCCCTGTGACCGCATGGCTTTTCTCCGGGTGCTCCGGCTTCCACCCACATTTCAAAGATGCGCAGGGTTGTAGTTTAATTGGCTTTTGTAAATTGTTTCCAGTGTGTAGGACAGAACTAGCGTACGGTTGATCATTGGTCAGTGGGACTCGGTGTACAGAAGAGCCTGTCTGCCGAAAAGTCAAATAACGGACATGCCGTTGCCCGGGGGGCGGAACTTGTCAGCGATTGGTCCAGACCCCCGCGTCCATCACATCACTGGCCGGTGGAGACGAGAGGGTGGGGGTCATTTTCCCACACAAGCCACAGGTGACTGGGTACTCTGAACCCTAACACCAAGTTGTAAGCGGCTGAAGGTGCGCATCCCTCGGGACAGCCCCCACTCTCCCACAGCCACAGCCGCCCTCCGTCTCGTCTCCCCCATGTGGACGCACTGTGAAAGTATGTGTCTCGGCAGCGCCGGGTGGAGCAGAGATGTGGAACAGGCTGGTCCCTCCGCCCACCCAGAGTCACCCCCACACCAAGGGTGATTCACCCCCTCCCCCCGACCCCAACCCACACAAGGGGTGATTTACCCCGACACCCACACCGGGGATTCACCCCCACCCCAGCCGCGGGAACAGACGGCTCGGGGCATTGGCAGCCATATTAAATCACTTTTAAAACATGGAGGAGGGGGACACAAATTCCCTGGCGGGCCGATGACAAATGTGCATGACAAGGAACAATGTTATCTTCTCCCACTACCCCCCCCCCCCCTCCCGCCCCTTGACACAAGAAGCACGTTTTATTTATTACTGTCTGGTTGCATGCGTAACGCAGATAAAAAGCTCCAACGCACAAAACATCAGATAATCTGTAAACTGTTTTAACCGAAGAGCTGGACACAAAAAGCTGGAGTAACTCAGCGGAACAGGCAGCATCTCTGGAGAGAAGGAATGGGTGACGTTTCGGGTCAAGACCATTCTTCAGACCTGAAGACTGAGTCTGAAGGGTCTCAACCCAAAATGCCACCCATTCCTCGCGCCAGAGATGCTACCTGTACCACTGAGTCACACCAGCATTTTGTGTCTATCTTTGGTGTGACAGTTGACTCATTTCATCGGCTTCATGTATTGCGCGCATGGAAGAGACGCTTTACATGCCGCTTGCATCTATTCATCCAAGTGTGCTCTTAATGAAACCTCACATCTTTGCGAGGGAGGGATGGAATGGATGTAACCACCGGCTAAAGCAAAGGCATGGTTATGACAGGGAATTAATCCCACCACTTAATTAACCAGGTTTCCAAATGTAAGAACTATTTATACCGTGTGCGGATGTGGTGCCGACGGACGAGAAGCCGAAGCAAAGAAGTGGAAGCCAAATAACCGAATGGAAACGAAGTTGAAATGCCAACTAACCGAAAGGGTGGGACGCCTAAAAGCCAACTAACTGAAAGGCTGCTTCGCCTAAAAGCAAACTCACCGAATGGCCGCTCTGCCGAAATGCCACCTACCCGAAAGGCGGCGTTGCCTACAAGCCAATGAACTGAATGGCGCTCAACAGAAAAGTCAAATAATGGATATGATGTTGCCAGTGGGGCGGGACTTGTCAGCGATTGGTCCAGACCCCCGCGTCCATCACATTATTGTGGAGGGATGAATATTGTCCCACACCTCCGCTTCACCCGACACACAGCCCGCGGAGGGTGACCGTGGGAGAGTGGGGGCTGTCCCGAGGGATGCGCACCTTCGGCCGCTTACAACTTGGTGCTTGGATTCAGATTGCCCAGTCACCTACGGCTTGTGTGGGAATATGACCCCCACCCTCCCGTCCCCATCGGCCAGTGATGTGACGGAGGCGGGGGTCTGGACCAATCGCTCACAAGTCCTCCCCCCCCCCGGCAACATCATGTCCGTAATTTGACTTTTCAGCAGAGTCGCTATTCTGTTAGTTGGCTTGTAGGCGACACAGCCTTTCGGTTAGTTGGCGTTTCGGCAGAGCGGCCTTTCGGTGAGTTTGCTTTTAGTCGACGCAGCCTTTCGGTTAGTTGGCTTTTAGGCATCCCGCCCTTTCGGTTAGTTTGCATTTAGGTGTCCCATCCTTTCGGTTAGTTGGTGTTTCGGCTTCGTACGCTTTCGGTTATTTGGCATTTCGGCTTTGTTTCCGTTCGGTTATTTGGCTTCCACTTCTTTGCTTCAGCTTCTCGTCCTTCGACGCCACGTCCGCACACGGGATGGTTCAGTTGCCTGATGTCAGCTGGGAAGAAACTGTCCCTGAATCTGGAGGTGTGTGTTTTCACACTTTTACCCGATGGGAGAGGGAAGAAGAGGGAGTGGCCAGGGTGCGAGTCATCCTTCATTATGCAGCTGACCTTGCCGAGGCAGCGTGAGGTATAAATACAGTCAATGGAAGGGAGGTTGGTTTGCGCGATGATCTAGGCTGCGTCCACAATTCGCTGCCATTTCTTGCGGTCTTGGATGAAGCTGTGATGCATTCTGATAAAATGCTTTCTATGACACACTTGTAGAAGTTGGTGAGAGTCATCCTGACACCTCCTGTTCCTGAACCTCCTAGCCTTTGAATCATTCTGACCCGGAGCCTTTCTATATCCTACTCTGTTTCACCTGCCTGCTTGAGGGATGTCATTCACGTTCTTTATTCAAGAAAACTTTGTCTCCATAACACATGCTGAGAAGCCACAAACATTTATGGAGGATTTGTAAGTGAAACTGAGATCATATCAGGCTCCCAATCCAAACACTGAGCACTGAGTCTCTCTATTTAATTTCACATTACCTCCTGGTTTAACTCATCCAGTCTATGGCAGTTGTCAGAAGAGTCCCATCAAACTACTCCTTTCCCAGAAGCCTCTTCTATTAGATGTGCCAGGAATTAATAACTACCAGGAATTAAGTGGGTAATGTCACTAATGTTCTCAAAATGAGATTTCTATGGAGGCAAATGTTTCAAAGACCACTCATAAGATCATAAAATCATTAGCAACCACCTGGAAGATTACACTATCACTTCGGGGGTAAATTACAGTAGCTTTTTATCTTTGGGATATAGGTATAAATCAGTGCACCAAGGGAAAACACACATGATCATCGAAATTAAATGCAAACTCCACTGGAGGTCAGATTTGAACCTAGATAATTGAAACAACAAGCCAGTATGGGCTTTGGCTTTTGGCATCTATCAATGCTTTCACCAGTGCAGTGGAGTGCTTTCGGAAAGATTGGTACAAACCTACCAGTAAAACTGTGAGTGTGGTTTTACTGACCTTGAGTGCCCTTAATGTGATTTGAAAATGAAAAGATGGTTGGTTTGAAGTAAAAGCACTGCAAACGGTTGTTTGGGGGTTTTGGTTTTAAGTGAAAAGCACTGCAAACGGTTGTTTGGGGGTTTTGGTTTTAAGTGAAAAGCACTGCAAACGGTTGTTTGGGGGTTTTGGTTTTAAGTGAAAAGCACTGCAAACAGTTGTTTGTCTAAACTTGACAACTTCCTGTTTGCACTGTATATTGATTTTAGATAAAACGCTACCACTTACGGCTGTGATTTTTGACCATCTTACTCAGTTCCCCTCCACTCATCAGGTGCAGAGGATTCGACCCATCAATGAAAAATAAAAGTGTTATTAGTGTTTAAAAAAATGTCGAGAATCTCTCTCTGTCAATCACGCCATGAAGGCTACACCTTTTCCGGTGGGAGGGGGAGGGATTATAAAACCCGGAAGTGTGGGTGTGGCCCAGTCTCTGCATGATGGGGGATGGAGAGGTCACGACTCTGTTTGAGCAGTGAATCAACTGAACACACTGAATGTCTACTGAACTGTGAGTGTGGTGTTTTGTGTGGTTTTATGGTGGTTTCACCCTGCTTGAAATGGTATGAAACTGCATTTGAATGTGGTGGTCTTGCCCCCTGCATGAAATGGTATGAAACTGCATTTGAATGTGGTGGCGTTGCACCCTGCATGAAATGGTATGAAACTGCACTTAAATTTGGTGGCCTTGCACCCTGCTTGAAGTGGTAGGAAACTGAACCTGAATTTGGTGGCCTTGCACCCTGCTTGAAGTGGTATGAAACTGCACTTGAATTTGGTGGCCTTGCACCCTGATCGAAGTGGTAAGAAACTGCACTTGAATTTGGTGGCCTTGCACACTGCTTGAAATGGTAGGAAAATGGATTAGAATTTGGTGGCCTTGCATCCTGCTTGAAATTGAATTTCAAGGAATAGCCGTGAGTCAACTGCCAGCCCACCGGCCGTGAGTGAGCTGCCAGCACATCAGGCTTGAGGGACTGAGCTGCCTCCCCAATAATCCATTTGGCCCACAATGTCCATACTAGCCCTCTGGAGACCAGCCCCTTCAGCCCACAACACCCATACCAGCGTCCAGAAAGCCCCCCCCCCACCCCCACTTGCCACCAATATTGGAATTGGTGGAGAGGTGGAATATTGCGTTGGGGGACCAGCCCTCCCGTGTGAACATGGGACACAACGGGTCCCACTTAGTCTAGTTTGTTTTAAACCTGCTTTTTATCTGCACCGGAACACAACACTTTGCTTCCTTTCTCTTTGTACTACCGGTGGTATGTTTTTATTTTACTCATGTGCAGTATGACTTGCCTGGGTCGCACACAAAACAAGGTTTTTCACTATATCTCGGTAGACATGGCAATACCAATAAATAGAGTACCCAGGATATTCTCACAACTCTGAATCAACATGTAAACAAGGAGTTGAATTGTCAATGCATAGAAGGTTATGGATCTAACTGAGTAATTGGGAGTTGTACCAATGAATGCAATGGTCAGCTATGACCTAATGGACCGAGGGTCCTGTTTCTGTGCTGCACAACTCTATACCTCCTTGAAAGCCTCCTGTGTCTCAAACAACTTCAGGTCCTGTTGATGGTTCATTTTGTCTAAAGACAAATGAAGCATCCAACTATATTAAAGTTTTCAAACCCTCAATAGAAAGTACTGATGAGCATCCTCAGAGTATTCCCATTGAGGGCATGAGTGGCATTCTCCAACTAAGGTGAAGTTCCTCTAATGATCCACAATCACCAGATCATTGCCTGTTGAGGAAATAGATTGGATTATTAATGAAAGCTCTGACAAACAGATCAATGCAGTTAACGCCTACTCTGTTTCAAGAGCAGCTTTGATGAGGCATACGGTGTTGGCTTAAATCCAAAGGGATATCTTGGGAACAGATGGATATGGCTAATCCATGACGTAGGCAAATTGATCATTTGCCCAGTGATTGGATGAGTTAATGTCCTTTTTTCTACGTGCAAATTCCATCTAAATTGATTGACCCGAGAAAACGTTGCCTTGGTGATCAATTCCAGTTTAGTTTATTTTAGTTTATCATAGTTTAGTTTAGTTTACTTTAGAATACAGCATGGAAACAGGCCCTCCACCCACCGAGTCCATGCTGACCAACAATCACCCATACCAATGATCCCCCATACACTATTTCTATCCCACACACCACAGACAATTTACAAATGCTAATTTACAAATTAAAATTTTACAAATGTCCCATTTTTTGAAATGCGACCAAAAAGATTGATGAGGGCAGAATCGTAGATGTTGTATATATGGACTTCAGCAAAGCATTCGACAAGGCTCCCATGGTTGACTGCTCTGGAAGGTTAGATCGCATGAGATCCAAGAAAGAATAGCTAATGGATAGAAAATTGGCTTAACGGAAGGAAGCAGAGGGTGATGGTGGAAGTTTGCTTCTCCGACTGGAGGCCTGTGACTCATGATGTGCCTCAGAGTTTGATGCTGGGCCCGTTACGTTTGTCATCTATATCAATGATTTTGATGAGAAAGTACAGATAGTGAAGAAGGTTGTTAAAAATTGCCACACAGTCTTAATCGGTTGGCCAGGTGGGCTGGGGGTTGGTTGATGAAATTTAATTTAAAGTAGAAATGTGAGGGGGTTGCATTTTGCAAAGTCTTACATGGGCAAGACCTACACAGTGAATGGTCGGGCTCTGGGGAATGTTATAGAGCAGAGGGATCTAAGAGTGCAGGTACATAATACCTTGAAGGTGATGTCACAGGTAGATAGGGTGGTTCCAGAGAGAAATAGGTTATCTCTGCTTCCCTATTCACAGAAACAAGGCCATTGTCCCATCGTTCATATTGCCTCGCAGCACCAGAGAGCCTCACAGCACCTAAGACCCGGATTTGATCCTGACTTCAGGTGCTGTGTGTGGAGTTTACACATTCTCCCTGTGACTGCATGATTTCCCTCCGGTTGCCACGTTCCAAATGTAAGCGGGGTTGTAGGTTAGATGGCCTCTGTAAATTGCCCCGAGTGTTGAGGAAATGTGTGCAAAAGTGGGATCACGCAAAATTAGTGTGAACAGTTGATCGATGGTCAGCATGGGCTTGGTGAGCCAAAGGTCCCGTTTCCATGCTATATCTCTACATTCAACTAAATTCCCATTTTCACAAATAATTCAGTTTCATTCTTTCTACAGTGTGAAGACTGCTATAGAAACATAGAATCCATAGAAACATAAATAAATAGGTGCAGGAGTAGGCCATTCAGCCCATTGAGCCAGCACCGCCATTCAATCCAATGATCATCCAAAATCAGTACCCCGTTCCTGCTTTCTCCCCATATCCCTTGACTCCATTAGCCCTAAGAGTTATATTTAACACTCTCTTGGATACATCCAGTGAATTGGCCTCCACTGCCTTCTGTGACAGAGAATTCCACAGATTCACAACTCTCTGGATGAAGAAGTTTTTCCTCATCTCAGTCCTAAATGGCCTACCCCTTATTTCTTAAACTGTAACCCCTGGTTCTGGACTCCCCCAAAATGGGGAACATTTTTCCTGCATCTAGCCTGTCCAATCAATCTCTTAAGAATTTAATATGTTTCTATAAGATGTCCTCTCATCCCTCTCATATAAGCCCAGTCGATCCATTCTTTCATCATGTCAGTCCTGCCATCCCGGGAAATAATCTTCGCTGCACTCCCTCAATAGATTTTGCCCAGAGTTTGGGAAATCGAGAACCAGAGAACAAAGCTTTAATAGACAATAGACAATAGGTACAGGAGTAGGCCATTCGACCCTTTGAGCCAGCACCGCCATTCACTGTGATCATGGCTGATCATCCACAATCAAGGTGAAGGGAGGAAGATTAAATAGGAATCTGAGGGGAATCTTTTTCACACAATGAGTGATGGGTGTATGGAATAAGCTGAGAGAGGAGATAGTTGAAGCACGGATTATTGCAACCTTTAAGAAACAGCGGATTGGACAGGTTTAGAGGGGTATGGGCCAAACACAGGCAGGCGGGACTAGTGTAGATGGGACATGTTGGTCGGTGTGGGCAAGTTGGTCCCACACCGACCAACTCCTGCACCTATTGTCTATTAAAGCTTTGTCCTTTGGTTCTTGATTTCCCAAACTCTGGGCAAAGTCTCTTGAGGGAGTGCAGCGGTCCACCAGGTTTGTAGCATCTCAAGTAGTATCTCTCACCTTTCTGCACACCCGCTTCTACAGTTGCAGCTTACAGTTTATTGTTTATTGTCACATGTACCAAGGTACAGTGAGAAGCTTTTGTTGCGTGCTATCCAGTCAGTGGAAAAATAATACATGCTTACAATTGAACCATTTACAGTGTATAGATATATGATAAGGGAATAATGTTTAGTGTGAGGTAAAGCCAGCAAAGTCCAATCAAGGATAGTCCAAGGGTCACCAATGAGGTAGAAAGTACCTCGGTACATGTGACAATAAACAATATTGTCGATCCATTCTTTCCCGCCATCCCGGGAAATAACCTGGTGAACCTACGCTGCACTCCCTCAATAGACTTTGCCCAGAGTTTGGGAAATCGAGAACCAGAAACCCTGTCCCCCATTCCCCCAGTCACTCTGCTCCTTTCCCTGCCTTTGTACACTCATTTCCCATGCCTTAGTTGGTCAAGTCACTTTTATCCTCCTTCGTTTTCCTTCCCTCTGTTCCCTTCGACCTATATGTTCTGCATGTGACCATGTGGGTTTTCTCTAAATGCTCTGGTTTCCTCCCACATTGCTAGGGTGTGCAGGTTTGTAATAGTCATACAGCGAGGAAACAGGCCTTTCGGACCAACTTGAAGTGCACTTGTAAAAATACTCATCAGGAAATTGGGTTGGGCACTTTGGTTCATTCTTCACATTCATGCATTTCAGACCTGCACACAATGATTTCAGTATTCACAAAACACTTACTGAACAGTTCATTGAACAGTCACAGTACAACAATGAGCATATTATGCTAATTTATTGCTTGTAGTGTTACATAAAGGTCACTCTACAGATTTAGGAACTTTTCATTCCTACCTACCTTAGATCTACCTACCTAGTTTGGATTATCTACCTTTCTTAGATTACCTACCTAACAGGTCTATCTATCTAGATTAGATCTACCTACCTACCTTTTATTACCTAGATCTACCTCATTGGTGACCCTCTAACTATCTTTACTGGATTTATCTTGCACTAAAGGTTATTCCCATATTATGCATCTATAAACTGTAAATACAGTGCTCAGTTGTAATCATATATAGTCTTTCTGCTGACTGGATAGCACACTTTTCACTGCACCTCGGTACATGTGACGATAAGCAATAAACTAAACTAAAGCTGGAAAGGGTGCAGAGAGGACTGACGAAGGACTCGTGGGCCTGAGCTACATGGAGAGGTTGAGGAGGCTACAACTTTATTCCTTGATGCGCAGGAAGTTGAGGGGTCATCTTATAGAGGTGTGCAAGATCATCAGAGGAATAGGATCTTGCAGTGTTCAATAAAAACGCAAAGGACTGTGTAAAGGAATGGGAAACTGTCATATAGCCGACCAGCTTCAAAGACACGAAAAGAAGAAGAAGAAGAAGTAGAAGAAGAAGAGGAATAGACCGGATAAATGCACAGTCTCTTGCCCAGAATCGAGAATCAGAGGACAAAGGTTTAAGGTGAGTGGGGAAAGATTTAATCTGAGGGGTATTTTTTTTTTTGCACAAAGGGTAGTGGATATATGGAACAAGCTGCCGGAGGAGGTAGTTGAGGCAGATACTATCATTGTTATATTCCAGACGGCAGAATGAATAACAATTTACACACAGGTTGCCTGGATTATGAGAGAGAGGTTTATTACCCAACATTCCCTGCTTATATTTAACACCAACTCATTAACATATACATGAATATGTATGAATACATCACACTGATCTCCTTTTTTTAAGTATTAAATCTAAGTACTCAGTCACAATTTTGTTGTTGTGATACTCGATTTAAACCAGTGTTTATGAAATCTTAAGTGATAAACATAATATATTTATTTTACAAATCTACACATTTTTGTTTTACTTATCCAGTGAGTTACTTAACTTACAAACCTAATCTGACTACTGGTTTACGGATCCTGCCTGATCGTCTAACATTAGCAGGTGTAACAGGTTTAGGTGTTGACTCAACTGTTGGCTTGTTTCGCTGTTTTAGTACCCTGACTTTGACCAGAGGAATCTGTTTCTTTGTCTGTACTAACTGAACTTTGTGTTTCAATCACAGTGGTCTCTTCCAACTCACTTTCCGATTTAAAAAAATCAGGGATTAGGACTTCATGCTCAGTTTTTGGTTCATCTTTGGCTGGAATCATTTGATCAACATGAACACCTTTGATCCTATCTCCAATTTCAACTAAGTATCTTTTTGTTCTACACACTTCCACTATTTTCCCAACATCCCATTTGTCTCGACTGGACTTGTTGGGAGGACTGAGAATACGAACCTGCTCATCTGACTTGAAGTACCTCTCCTTTTTGTGGGAGTTAAAATGGCATTTTTAACTTTTTTTGCTCATCTCTCAAGGACAAATTGGGTTGAACTACTTAGGCGTATTCTTAGCCTTCTCTTCATCAACAGTTCTGCAGGTGAGTAACCTGTTGTTGTGTGTTGTGTGGTTCTGTACTTCAGCAAGAAACTAGCCAAACAATGTTTCATGCTGAGCTTTGAACTACCCTGCAAAATCTGTTTCTTGAGAGCATCTTTAACAATTCTAACAGACCTTTCCGCCGCCCCGTTGGAGGCTGGATGGTATGGGGAAACAAGTATGTGTTTTACACCATTCTGCTGCATGAACTCTTTGAACTGTTCTGAACGAAACTGAGGCCCGTTATCAGAAACAAGTTCTTCTGGTAAACCATGGCATGCAAAAATGGATCTCAACTCATCTATGGTACACTCAGTAGTAGTGCTTGACCCCATATACTTAACCTCAATCCATTTGGAATGACTATCTACTAGTACCAGAAAGTGATCATTACCCTTTTCACAAAAATCTCCATGAACTTTCTGAAAAGGTCTACTTGGCCATAACCAGGGTTGCAGTGGTGTTTTTGGTGGTTTACTCCGGCAATTTTGGCAGACGCTACATTTGTTCACCAGTGACTCGATGTCACTGTCAATACCAGGCCAATACACAAAACTTCTGGCAATTGACTTCATGCTTACTATGCCAGGATGTTCGGCATGAAGTTCATTCATAATTTTGTTTCTCAAAGACTCTGGTACAACCACTCTGTAACCCCACTTAATGCATCCCTGCTCACATGATAATTCATGGCGTCGATTATGGAAAGGCTTCAGCTCCGAGTTCAGAACTGATTTCAATCCATAATCGATTTCAGTCCATCCGTTCAATGTCTGTTCATAAGCCCACCAGCACATTGTCTTTCTTTGTTTCTGCTGCAATTTCTGTTGCAGTCACTGGAAAGTCTTCATCTACAACTTGCAGTGTGTAGATTGAGTTCTCACTTCCCACGTCAGAGTTCTCATGGGGCAACCGGGACAACGCATCTGCAACTGCGTTGCACTTGGAGCTTCTGTACTCCACCTGGTAGTCATACTGGGACAGCAACATTGTCCAGCGCTGCATCCTTGATGCTGCCATGGAAGATATAGCTGACTTGGGACCAAGTATCACTAGTAGTGGCTTGTGATCAGTCACTAGGGTGAATGGTCTTGTCGATAAGAAACTGATGGAATTTCTTGATTCCGAACACGATGCTGAGTGCTTCCTTTTCTATCTGTGCATAATTGCGTTCACTCGGTGATAGGGTGCGGGGCGCAAAAGCAATAGGCTTTTCCTGTCCGTCATTCATTACGTGGGAGATCACTGCACCCACACCATAACTTGAAGCATCACAAACAATTTTCATCTCACGTGTCATATCGTAGTGAACAAGGAGTTTGTCACTTGTCAAGTTTTCCTTGCAGATGTTATATGCACGTTGCTGTTCCTTTCCCCACATCCATTTTACATCTTTTTGTAGCAGATGATGAAGTGGCTTTAGCACAGTTGCTAAATCTGGAAGGAATCGTGCATAGAACTGCACCATCCCAAGGAATGATTGTAGCTCTAACACATTGTTGGGTTTTGGAGCATTCACTATTGCTTCAACTTTCGCCTTCACAGGGCAAAGTCCGTTGGTGTCTACTTTGAGTTCAAGGTAGACCACCTCTGACTGCGCAAATGCACATTTACTTTGACGCAGTTTGACACTGTGGCAGTTCAGTCGTGTGAGAACTTGCTCGAGGATTTCCAGATGTTCTACCATGCCCTCTGTGAATAACAGTAGGTCATCCTGGTTGCACACACAGTGCGGAATGCCTTGTAACATTTTGTCCATGACAGACTGGAAGATTTTCGGGGAGGATTTCACACCATAGGGCAGCTTTGTATATGAATACAAGCCCTTATGTGTGTTGATAGTCAAGTACTGCTGACTTTCCTTATCGACATTGAGTTGGGCATAAGCGTGAGACAAATCCAGTTTAGTGAAGAATCTTGCTCCGCTAAGTTCTGTGTACAGATCTTGCGAGTTACAGTGCAAACTTAAGTTTTTCAAGGCAACAATGTACTCATTTATTGTCTCATTCTGCTTCTGGTTTCTAGTGCCAAATTTATAGCTTTCTGCAATTTCCAGAGGCTTTGGGTTGAAATGCTCCTCCAACTTCTTCATAATGTCATTGAATGGCACGTCTTTTGCCTTTATGGGCGCAAGGAGATTCACAAGTGTGCCGTACACTTCGGGACCGATCTCCGTGAGCAGAATCGCTTTCATACGTTCGCAAACGATCTTATTTGTTTCAGTCACTATCTCTCCTCCACCACTAATCTCCATTATGTTGTTTGCCATGAAAAACACGTTTGCTCTCTCCATATAGGAGCTAAACGGCTCTACTCTTGTCAAAATTGCCAAGGTTTCCGATGTAGCCCGTGGACGCTGCCATCGTGTCGTTCTCTTTTTTTTATAGTCCGTTCAAAAACCCCAATTTCCTGTCTGTTCTGGTGTAACAATTCACCTAAACCTTAGCTGTACAAAGGCTATTCAGCTTAAGGAACTTGACAAAAAATACTCAGTCTAAAATGTTATACAATCCCAAGGACGACATCTTGCCACATAGACACATCATAGGGATAGCCTGACAAACTCTCGCAGATTTGTACAGCTGCTGTTTTAAACTACAGTCCCCTGCATAGAAGGATCTGAGGCCTATCGTGTCCAGCTCGCAAACAACTGCGACACAACTCCATATTTACTGTTTAAAATGTTAAACAATACTGCGTGTTGCAAAATAGTCCTGCACTGTATTTAAAGGATGAGTTCACAAACTCTATCCCATCCTCGTTGCCAATTTTATTATATTCCGGACGGCAGAATGAATAACAACTTACACGCAGGTTGCCTGGATCACGAGAGAGAGGTTTATTACCCAACATTCCCTACTTACATTTAACACCAACTCATTAACATATACATGAATATGTATGAATACATTACAATCATAATATTTAAGAGACATTTGGACAGGTACATGGATAGGATAGGTTTAGAGGGATATGGACCAAGCACAGGCAGGTGGGACTATTGTAGATTGACCATGATGGGCTGAAGGGCCTGTTCCCACACTGAATGACTCTATGACCTGGTCCCACACCTTCTAAAGTCAACAGGGTGTGCTTTAATTAACCAGGCGTGTTTCCTCTAGAATTTAACACTCTCACTTATTGCTGAAGTTATCAGGCATGGCAATTTCTGGCCCACAGATATAGTCAGAAACAAAAGACATAGGCACGGTGGCATAGCGGTAGAGCTACTGCTTTTCAACCAGCATCTAATCCTGTACCCCGTTCCTGCTCTCTCCCCATATCCCTTGATTCCAACCTGCAGAGCCACATCCAACTCTCTCTTGAAACCATCCAGTGAATTGGCCTCCACTGCCTTCTGTAGCAGAGAATTCCATAGAATTACAACTCTCTGGGTGAAGAGGTTTTTCCTCATCTCAGTCCTAAATGGCCTACCCCTTATTCTTAAACTGTGACCCCAGGTTCTGGACTCCCCCAACATCGAGAACATTTTACCTGCATCTAGCCTGTCCAATCTCTTAAGAATGTTATATGTTTCTTTCAGATATCCTCTCATCCTGAATCCCAGTGAAATATAAGCCTAGTCGATCCATTATTTCATCAGTCCCGCCATCCTGGGAATTAACCTGGTGAATCTTCGCTGAACTCCATCAATAGCAAAAATGTTCTTTCCCAAACTAGGAGACCAAAACTGCACACAATATTCCAGGTGTGGTCTCACCAGGGCCCTATACAACTACAGTAGGACCTCCTTGCTCCTTGTCTCAAATCCTCTTGCTATGAAGGCCAACATGCCATTTGCTTTCTACACTGCCTGCTATACCTACATGCTTACTTTCAGTGATCGATGTACAAGGACACCCAGATCTCGTTGCACCTCCCCGTTTCCTAATCTGACACCAATCAGATAATAATCTGCCTTCTTGTTCTTGCCACCAAAGTGGATAACCTTACATTTATCCACATTATACTGCATCTGCCATACATCTGCCCACTCACCCAACCTATCCAAGTCACCCTGCAGCCTCATGGCATCCTCCTCGCAGCTCACACTGCCACCCAGCTTTGTGTCATTCGCAAACTTGTAGATGTTACATTTAATTCCAGTGTCTAAATCGGTAATATATATTTAAATAAATGGGGTCCCAGCACTGAGCCTTGCGGTACCCCCTTAGTCACTGCCTGCCATTCTGGAAAGGACCCATATAATACCTATTCTTTGCTTTCTGTCTGCCAGTTCTCTATCCATGTCAATACTCTACCCCCAACACCTAATGCTCTAATTTTGCACACTAATCTCTTGTGTGGGACCTTGTCAAAGACTTTTTGAAAGTCCAGTTACACCACATCCACTGGCTGTCATTCAATGGTTATCATTGAGATGTTTAAATCCATCACTCATCTACACATTAGGAACCATTAACATCCATGCATCTTTGGCATGCGGGAAGAATCCAAACAACTACTAGGAAAAAACAGGCAGTCACAGAGAGAATATACAAACTCCACAAAGGCAGCATCAAAGGTCCTGTCAAACCAGAATTACTGATGTTGTGAAGTGGGAAGACTAGCAATCACTTCCACAGTCAAATTGTTCCAATCTGTGAAGATTGTTTAAAGTTGACATTACTATTCAGGATCAGCAGTGGAGACAAACTAGAGACAATCAGGGAGTCAATATCCTATCAGGTAGGTATGATGCTAGTCAACAGAGGAGGGTTTAAATTAGATGGCAGGTAGACAGAATATAATGCAGGACGAGGCAAGCTGGCAGTCGGGAATTCTCTTGTGGAATTCTCTGCCTCAGAGGACGGTGGAGGCAGGTTCTCTGGATGCTTTCAAGAGAGAGCTAGATAGGGCTCTTAAAAATAGCGGAGTCAGGGGATATAGGGAGAAGGCAGGAACGGGGTACTGATTGAGGATAATCAGCCATGATCACATTGAATGGCAGTGCTGGCTCGAAGGGCCGAATGGGGTATTCCTGCACCTATTGTCTATTGGGCCGAAAGGCGATGAAAGCAAGTTCAGTAGAATTATCTGGGAACCTCCTTGCCTGAGGTCATTAGTTGCCGCCTCGTTTTTTTCTTGCTTCCAGTTTTACACAACACTACAATGAATCTGAAGAATGGTCCCAACCCAAAACCTCATCTATCCATACTCATCAGAGATGATGCTTGACCAGCTGAGTTACTCCAGCATTATGTGTTTGTCTCTGGAAAACATAAATATATCATCTGCCAACTTGGCCACAAAGCATTTAATTCCCTCATCCAAATCATCGCTATACACTGTGATGTACATACATCGCGATACATTGCTCACTTCTTGGACAACGGAATCATTTTTACAATTTTCCTTACATTCAACCTCCCAAAGGGCAACACCAAATGCTTGCTCCGGTTAAACTCTATCTGCCATTTCTCTGTCCATTTCTGCAGCTGATCTGTATCCCACTGCATCTTCCGACAGCCTCCCTCACTATCTGTAACTCCTCCAATGTTGGTGTCATCAGGAAACTTACTCACCAACCCATCTGCATTTACGTCAAAGTCATTTATACAGCCATGCTGTTTGATGCTAAGACGATAAAACATGCGGCTCTCTGGAGTTATATATTTCTCATTTCTAATATAGAGTAAGAAATGAAGACGTGGGTACTCAGGTAAGTTAGTGGGGTTTTTTGGGAACAGTCCATTTTGCAGTAGAGGAGGTTGGACATCTTAAAATGTTTGAAGGCAGATAATTCTCTGGTGCCTGATCAGCTACATCTAAGAACACTGTGTGAGGCTAGAGAATAAATTGTGTGGAAGACATGTCTGAGATATATGAATATGGATATAAAGTATGAATATGAGATGTGCAGATCTATGAATAATATATATGAATGTTAACTAAAGGTGAGGTCCCAGAACACTGGAGGATTGCAAATGTTGTGCCTTTATTTAAGATGGAGCTGCAACGTTGGAGCAATAAACCTGTGATAGGCAAGTGTTTAAGAAGGAACTGCAGATGCTGGAAAATCGAAGGTAGACAAAAGTGCTGGAGAAACTCAGCGGGTGCAGCAGCATCTATGGAGCGAAGGAAATAGGCAACGTTTCGGGCCGAAACCCTTCTTCAGACTGAACGTTGCCTATTTCCTTCGCTCCAATGTTGGAGCGAAGGAAATGTTGGAGCGAAGGACACCAATGTCCCCACCACACTCTGTGGAAAAGACTCATCTCCATTCATCTTCCCTCCTCTCACCTTATAGCTGTGGCCTCTAATGTTGGGCATTTCCAACCAGGGAAAGTGGTTCTGACTGTCTTCTTATAATTCTTAAGATTTTATGATTTAAGAACTTCTTAAAATTTCATATATTTCCATCACGTCTCCCCTCATACTTCGACATTCCAGGTTAAACAATCGAAGTCTATCCAACCTCTCCTCTGCACCCTCTCCAAAGCTTCCACATCTTTCCTCAAATGGGGAGACCTGAACTGCATGCAAAATTCAAAATGAGGCCTAACCAAAGTCTGATAGAGCTAAACGTCCCGACTCGTACTCAATGCTCCGAGCAATGCAGGCAAGCATACCACATGCATCTTGTCACCTTCAGTGAGCTTTGAACCTGGAATACAAGACCCGTCTCCACATCAATGCTGTTAAGGGTCTTGCCATTAATTGTATTATCTCTCCTTACATTCAACCTCCCAAAGTGCAACATCTTGTACTTGTTCCAGTTACACTTCATCTGCCATTTCTCTGCCCATTTCTGCAGCTGATCTCTATCCCGCTGTATCTTCTGATAGCTTTCCTCACAGTTTGCAATCCTTCCAATTACGGTGTCATCAGCAAACTTACTCACCCATCTTCATTTATGTCTACATTCAGTCTGACCCGAAATGTCGCCTATTTCCTTCGCTCCGTAAATGCTGCCTCACCCGCTGAGTTTCTCCAGCATTTTTGTCTACCTACATTTATGTCTAGGTAATTTATTTATAGTACAAACAGCAGAGGTCCCAGCACAGATCCCTGCAGAACTCTACAGACCCCCAGCCAGAATATCTACCTTCCAGCTCTTCCATCTTCCACCCCTCTGTCTTCTATGACTGCCAGTTGCAAATCGAAACGAACAAGTCATCATGAATATCGTACATCTCAATCTTCTGGATCAGTCTGCCATGAGGGACCTTATCAAAAGCCTTACTAAAATCCATGTATACAACATTCTACACCTGACCTTTATCAATCTCCTTCATCACCTCTTCAAAAAACATAATCAGGTTAGTGAGACACGACCTGCCGCATACCAAGCCATGCTAGCTATCCCCAATAAGGCCATTATTTTCCAAATGGGAGTAAATCCTATCTCGAAGAATTCTCTCTGATAGTTCACTAACACTAACATGAGGCTCACCGGCTTATAGTTCCCTGGATTGTCTTGACTTCCTTTCTTAAACAAATAAAAAACATTGACCACTTTCCAGTCCTCCAGAACAAAGATCCTCGTCAAGGCCCCTGTAATCTCCTCTCTTGCCTCCTTCAATAACCTGGGATAGATCCCATTAGGCCCTGGGGACATATCCACCTTAATGCTCTTCAAAGCGCCTCAGCGCCACCTCCTTCTCGATCTCAAATTGCTTTAGCATATTTGTATTCTCCACACTGATCCTGCTGTCCTCCAAGTCCTTCACCTTGTTGAATACAGATGCAGTGTACTTGTTTAATACCTCACATACGTCTTCCAACTTTATTATTTGGAGCGCAGGAGGATGAGGGATGATCTTGTAGAGGTGTACAACATCATGAACAGAATAGATGGGGTTAGAGTCTTTTATCTGGAGTAGGAGAATCAAGAACAGGGACATACTGTAGGTTTAAGATGAGTGGGGAACGATTTAATAGGAGCTTGATGCGTAACGTTTTCACACATAGGATGATGAGTGTATGGAACTGCCAGAGGAGGTATTGAGGCAGGGACTATAACAGCATTTAAAATACATTTGGACAGGTGCATGGACAGGAAAGGTTTAGAGGGATATTGGCCAAACGGGGTCGGATGGGACTACTATAAATGTGGCATCTTGGTCAGAATAGGCAGCTTGGGCCGATGGATCTGTTTCAATGCTGAATGACTATAATTGGAAATAATTGTTATATTTGTACAAAATCCGCAAATGGATAACTTGAACGGAAAAGGAGCGGAAAAGACTACAAAAAGTCGTGACCACTGCCCAGTCCATCACCGGCTTTGACCTCCCCACCGTCGAAGGGATCTATCGTAGTCGCTGCCTCAAAAAGACAGCCAAAATCATCAAGGACCCACACCATCCTGGACATACACTTATCTCACCATTGCCATCAGGAAGAAGGTACAGGAGCCTGAAAACTGTAACGTCCAGGTTCAGGAACAGCTTCTTCCCCACAGCCATCAGGCTATTGAACACAACAACGAATAAGCTATGGGCTCTGAACTGCAAAAGACTATATTATTATTGCACTATATTTGTTATTTATTGAACTTTTTCTTTTTTTTCCATTTTCCCCGTTATGTACAATGTTTACATATTCACATATTCTGTTGTGCTGCAGCAAGTAAGAATTTCCTTGTCCCATCCAGGACATATGACAATAAAACACTCTTGACTCTTGACTCTTGAGCTCTTACATCCCAGATTGCTCTCTGTGCTAAGGTCTCAAGGCTATTTGTGTTTAGCCATAAACAATTTGTTTCCCAGTTCTCAATTTTTCAATGTCACCTTTTAGCCCAGGGGTCGGCAACCGAAGGCCCATGGGCTGGATCCGGGCCGTAACCCAAAATCATCCGGCCCGCAGATGAGTTTTTTTCCGATATCCACACTTCTTTAGACTGTTTAATACTGTTGGCCAGCGACATAAATACTTGCTTTAATGCTCCTAGCAATCCTGTTTGCAGATACAAAAAATCGGAACTGATATAATCCCACGAACTGGGCAAAAGTGGACGCAGTTCCACTGATGTAAAAGTGCAGTTGCAGTTGCAGCGGCTGCGGTGCTTGATGCTCAGCGCTTAGCGCGCCCCGGAACCATCCATCCCCGCGCTTCACCCAGGGGAGGGTCAGGGTCAGGGTCAGGGTCAAAGATCCTATAGCGAGCAAGATAATCCACTCGACGAAAAAGACGTAGTACGGTCATGGGCAGATTCATGGGTAATTTAAGGCCCCATTTCCGTAACCGCCTTCCGTCTCCACACCAAAGATCCCATAGGATAATAGTGCGGAGACGGAAGCCGGTTACAGAAACATCCTCGTAAAAATAACAGTTATTTGGTAAAAATCTTTTTCCTCATTTTCAGAATTTAAATTTATTAACACAAACTGATCCCCCGTAACGTTGATTACACTGCGAGTCGGGTTGGGTCGGGTCTGGTTACGGAAATGGATGAAAAAAAGGCCCACGTTCCGTTCCGTTGCGTATTACACGTCAGCACATTGCATTTAGCAGGAGTGGTCTATCTTGCTCCGCTATAGGATCTTTGGTCAGGGTCAGTGTCAGGGCCAGGGCCGCCCTCCTCAAAAATGGCGGCGCTCCTGGCCGTTGTTTCATGTGGACACAGTGGGCAGGTATCCAGTGGTAAATGGACGGGACTAGACCTTGGAGAGGAGGGAGAGGGAGGTGGGGAGGGAAGGGATGGGGGAATTGGAGAGAGGGGAGGAGAGGGAGAAGTGGAGAAGGAATGGGGGAAAACGAAGGAGAGAGGAGGGGGGAAGGAGAGAGGGGGGGAGGAGAGGTAGGGGAGGAGAGAGGGGGAGGAGAGAGGGGGAGGAGAGAGGGGGAGGAGAGAGGGGAGGAGAGGGGGGGTAGGAGGTAGAGGGGGAGATGGAGGAGAGGGGGTAGGAGGTAGGGGAGGAGAAGAGGAAGGGAGAGGGGGAGGAGGTGAGAAGTGGTGGAGAGGGGGAGGGGAGAGGAGGGGGAGAGGAGGGGGAGAGTGAATTGGGGGAGGGGGAGGGAGTAGAGAGAGGGTAACAAAGGGTCAGCATGAAGTTTAGGACAGATGGGTGAGGGTAGTTTCAATACCAGTGTCTCAAACTAACTGCTATGTTCAGTAGACAATATTGCTTAAATATATAAATATGTCAACGTGATATGTAATACTGAATATAATGGTGAAGACAGTGTATCATCCTAAAATTCCTGCTAAAGTCCACCTGGAGGCCAACATAGACCATTGCTCTTCCCTCAATGGGATCCATGTAATATAAGTTTAGTTAGTATGTATTATTATTACCTCCATTTATTTACTATGGTGATAGATGTGGCCCGCCATCCGCTCACAGACATGGGTCCTGGCCCCTATGCAGAACAAGGTTGCCCACCCCTGTTTTATCGAGTCTGGCTTCAATACTAGTGATTCAGCAGGTGGTGGTAATGTTCAGGAATTCTGCTCGTGAATGAATGTACATGTGAGCTGGAGCTTCAGCTAAATGCCAATTCACTAAAACTAACCGGTAGATCTCATTGAGGGAAGAGCAATGTGCTATGTTGGCCTCCAGGTGGACTTTAGCTGGAATTTTAGGACGATACACTACACTGTCTTCACCATTATATTCAGTATCACATATCATGTTGGAGTCATGATTGTTTTTGTAGAGTGGCTATTTTATAAATTACTTAATTCCAAAAATATATAGTGGCAGTTACATGTTTTTTACTGGAAAATAAATTATTTGCAAAGCAGTGGGGAAAAGCTGTATAATGGTATTAAGGGGTTTCTCCTGCGCAAAAGACAGACATAATAGTTGGCTTCATTCTGTGCTGTACCAATGTAATTGGCATAAGAATATTTTTAGTAAGAATGCAATTACGACAAAAGGTTTCATGTAGATAAACATTAATGTACCAAAGTGAAAGGCCATTGCTTAGTGGGGAAGAAAATCTAAATATTTATGAGAGAGAAGGGACGAACGACACAACATGAATGAAGTGCAACCTATACAGCAATACAATATAACATTGAGAGATTAAATGGTAAAGAGAGCTATGTTTTTCAGTTTTACAAAGCAAAGATTGCCATTTGAAAATATCAAATATAGGTTTTCATATAAAATGTTTGCAAGACCATACATATGAATTCAGCTTAATTTAAAAAAAAAATCAAGTTACTGGTACATTACATCAATTCTAAATTACATAATTGATGAAAATTCCGCAAAGAATAATGGCCAGATTTCTAGATTCATGATCATCAAAAGCCCATTGATTAACTAATTGTACACAAAATAAAGGGAATCCTCCCAGCCCTTCAACCAACCTCCTCTTCACCCACCCCACAATGTCATAAAATCTTTGTGAGTTGGAAGCTTTTAGTATCAACCAACAGTAATGCAAATAATTAATCATGTGTTTTGTTTTGGCAACAGCTGTAGTTACCAACAGGGTGGTGATTCTGTGGAATTCATTGCCATACTGATGTGGAGGCCAAGTAATTGGGTATTTTTAAAGCGGAGATTGGTAGGTTCTTGATTGAGTGTCATCAAAGGTTATGGGCAAAGGCAGGACAATGGGGTTGAGAGGGAAAAATAGATCAGCCATCGAATGGCGGGCCAGACTTGATGGGCCGAATGGACTAATTCTGCTCATATGTCTTATGATCCTATAAAATAGATAACGATCAACATTAAATCGACGGTACATCAGATTTACAGATAAAAAACACTTACGTCATTGTTATCCTGCAGCTAAAATTAATTTCTATTCTTAAAGCACAAATGCATTTTAAATCACATTTTCAAATTTCACATAATAATCTTGATAATATATGACATTGTATTTATTAATTGAATTTGTTAATTGTCATTGTTTCTTTCATACATCAAATTATGATGGAACAAAGAGAATGTAGACTTGCCCAAAATGTGCAAATTAACCAATTTGCTCATTAACATCCACATATCATCAACATCCGAGAAGTTTATTTTACTTTACATAATGAAAATTTCTACCGATCTGAACAGAAAAGATGAATGATCAAATTATTCTCAAAATCTCATCCTCCAGAAAACACACCTTTTCTTAGGCTGGTGAGTCAGTGTGACTCAAGAACTGGTCTGTGGGTACGCAATGATAAATTGATGAAATATATATCCAAAAGCACAATTTACTAACATGTAAATCCAAACATCCCTGCTTTCCCTCACCATATTAAGGCAAAAATTAATATTGGCTATCAGCACTTCAATCAGAATTTTCACTCAGATTTACTAACAAAAAATTACCTTCAGTGCACTGATGCTGTAGGTTGATGTTTCCTATGTGATGTTGCTCACTGGTGAAATTTCACAAATGATTAATAATAAAATGAATTGCATGCCCTCAACAACAGTCCAAAACGACAGTCTCCATGCTGCATCCAAGGAAGATTTGCTAGACTATCGTCAATCTGCAATAAATAAGATTAAATAATGTACGGGTTAAAGTAAGTCTTGAGGAGAGGCAGATTTTCTGCAATAATGACCTGCTTGAAATAAATCTGCTTCACAGTTTGAATTAGCTCCACCTGTCTCAAACTACTGGCTGCTTCACTAATAAAGACAAGAAATGGTTGTTCAATCATAACAGCTCCTACGCAATGAGCTAAAATTAACAACTATTTTACTCCATTATTACGCATATCTTGTTGTGTGCTGCTCTCATTCAGCTACCTGAAAGATTCTTGCTTCAATCCTGTTCAGGTCATAAGAAATAGAATTGCTTAAAGCTCCCAGTGTTTTTCCAAAAAAAATCAATGAATTATATTTTTAATAACTGTGATAGAGTCATGGTGTCAGATTCATACAGCACGGAAACAAGCCATTTGGCCCGTCCATACTGCCCAAGATGCCCCATCCAAGCAAGCTTTATATGCTTGCACCTGACCCATATTCTTCTAGACCTCTCCCATCCATGTATCTATCTAAATATTTTTTCAATGTTGTTCCTGAACCTGCCCCAATTACTTCCTCTGGCAGCTTGTTCTTTCTGTCTGAAAAAGTTCCCTCTCTCACCTGAAACCTCTTATTCTTGATTCCCCTACCCTGGAAAAAAGACAGTGTGCATTCACACTATCTGTTTCCCTCATACTTTTATACACCTCAATAAGATCACTCCTTCATTTCCAGGGAGCCCAACCTCTCCCTATAGCTCAGGCTCTCAAGTCCCGACAACATACTCGTAAATCTTCTCTGCACTCTTTCCAGTTTAACGGCATCTTCCATATAACATGATGACAAATATCGAAAAACACTGGGTGGCGCCACTAGAAGTGGCTGCCTCGCCAACAGTCTGTCTGTCCTTTCTTCATTTTTGTTATTTTTAGTATGTGATAAAAAGTATGTTTTAGTGTTCCTTGGTTTGGTTTATTTAGGGGGGTGGGGGAAACATTTTTTCAATCTCTTACCTCGACGGAGATGCGATTATTTTCCGTATCGTATCTCCGTCCGCACTGCGGCCTAACATCATGGAGTTGTTGGCCTTTCCTGGTGACTGACGGGCGCTCCAAGCCGCGGGAGTCTGTGGGACTTTAACATCGCGGAGCTTGCGTTCCCTTTGCCGGGGATCAAAGCTCCAACCGCGGGGCCTGTGGACTTTAACATTGTGAAGCCCGCGGTCTCTGGTAAGAAGAGGCTGATTCGGGAGCTCCATGCCGCGGAGAGAGTTTCGATCACCCCGAGGCGGGTTTCGGTCGTCGGCTGCGGGGGCTTTGATCGCCCCGACTGCGGATGGTTTGACTACCCCGACCGCGGGAGAACAAAGAGGAAGAAAATTGAACTTTATTGCCTCCCATCACAGTGAGGAATGTGGAATCCACTGTTTATGTTAACTTTGATGTGGTTGTGTGTCTTGTTGCTTTTCACTTAGTATGGCTGTATGGTAACTCAAATCTCACTGTACCTTAATTGGTACATGTGACAATAAACTGACATTGAAACATTGAAACCTTGAACTGAGTCAAGAGTGTTTTATTTGTACTGAAACGGAACAATAAAATTCTTACTTGCAGCAGCAAGCAGACTTACGTCCTATTCCCACACTGACCTTTCTGTCCTTGGCCTCCTCCATTGTCAGAGTGAGGCTAATTGCAAATTGGAGGAACAGCATCTCATATTTCGCTTGGGCAACTTACAACCCAGTGGTATGATTTTGATTTCTCTAACTTCAAGTAACCCCTCTCTCCATCCCTCCCCCACCCAAGTCACACCAGCTTCTCGTTTTCACCCAATAAACAGCTACCAATGGCCTGTTTCCTTTATCATTGTTACTTTTTTGCATATCTTTCATTCATTGTTCATTATCTCTCTACATCATCGTCTATATCTCCCGTATCCCTTTTCCCTAACTAGTCTGAAGAAAGGTCTTGACCTGAAATGTCACCCATTCCTTCTCTCCAGAGATGCTGCCTGTTACTCCAATTCTGTGCTAAGTTACTCCAACTCTTTGTTTAGTTTAGTTTATTTTAGAGTTACAGCGTGGAAACAGGTCCTTCGGCCCACCGGGTCCACGCCGACCAGCGATCCCCGCACATTAACACTATCCTACACCCACTGGTGACAATTGTTTTTGTTTACATTTACCAAGCGAATTAACCTACAAACCTGTACGCCTTTGGAGTGTGGGATTAAACCAAAGATCTCGGAGAAAACCCACGCAGGTCGCGGGGAGAACGTACAAACTCCGTACAGACAGCACCCATAGTCGGAATCGAACCCGGGTCTCTGGCGCTACACTCGCTGTAAGGCAGCAACTCTACCGTTGCACCACCGTGACCGTGTCTATCATTGGTTAACCACCTTTTGTAATCTCCTTTTATTCCTGAGCGTTCGAGTTGCCGAAACAGGTCATGATGCAACCTGTCAATATGCTCTCTACCTTACACTGGTAGAGGTTCAATAGAGCATTAATTGACACACCAAAGCTCCTCAATCTTCTAAGAAGTAAAGGCATTGAATGGCAACTGCAACATAAAATCCCAACTTCTATATACAGTTCCCTGACTGTTGACCAGCAGGATGCAATAAGCCTTCTTCACCACCCTATCCACCTGCGATGCCACTTACAGCAAACGATGTACTTGTACTTCTGGATCCCTCTGCTCCACAACATTCCACAGGTCTTTTCTGGTGAAGATACCACACACTTATCTGAATTTTACTTCGGAGTCACGTGAGTGACTACGTGAAGAAGCCCGCCACGACGCATGCGTGTCATATCGCTTTCACGCTTGCGAAACGACAGGCGGGGTGGAGTGTCCCCCGCAGCGGTAAGTTTGAAACCGCGACCTGCAGGTAAGTGATTTACTCTGCGGTAGTTTTTGTCCCCGCGCTGTTTTTACACAGGGGGGGGAAGCTGGACAAAATAGTGTCCACAAGTGCTGCGAGTGAAGCTGGCTGGGGAGGACCGCGAAGTTACGGGAGCCAGCAGCAGCTGAAGGCACAAGCCCCGTAAGGGATCAGCTGTGCCGACTTTTGGTCCCGCGCCGGCCAGAAACACCATGGCCGGGCGGGAGAGTATCAGAATGGGGCCGTCGACTTTTGACAAGTCGAAAACGGCAGGAGACGGGGTGGAACGACGTTCCCCCGTAGCGACAATTTAAATCTGGACCTGCAGGTAAGAGCTGCGGTCTTTTTGTGTTTTCCCATGCTGATTACAGGTGGAGAAACCAACGGGCTGCGACAAAGCTGGTGGGCTAGCAGCGGCCAGTGGCACTTGAATCACCTATAATGGGATCAGCTGTGCCCGATGTCGCCTCCGCACCGGCCAGATCCACTCCGCGGTCGGGCGGTAAGGACAAAGCTGGTGAGGGAGGACCGCGGAGCAGCGGGCAGCCAGCAGCAGCCAGCGGCACTCGGATCACCGATAGTGGGATCAGCTGTGCCCGATGTCGCCTCCGCACCGGCCAGATCCACGCGGCCCGGCGGAAAGGCTAGACACAAAAACAAACAAGGTCGTGGACTCAGAGGAGTCCGACTTTGAACAACTGCGGGCGGCCAGCGACCGAGAGCGCTGGAGCCGGATGGAGCGGTGTGTGGAGCATTTGCTCCAACATGACAGACTCCGGGAGATGGAGTCGGGTCACTGTGGGCCCTATGATAAACCCACAGCAGTACCTCTTGAAGGGCTGCACAGTGCTTCTACCTCATCAGAGGGGAGCACTGCGGGTCAGTTCTGGGCTGACCTGGAAGAGGGGTCCGCAGAAGGAAAGACAAGTGTGCAAGGGGTGCAGGAACGAGAGAACCTACTGGACTAATAAAAGGGACTCCAACAAAAACCCACTACAGCCAAAGACAGCACCCCTACGCACCCACCAGCAGAACTGGTGAAAGCTCGAAGGCCCGGTACTCAAAACATGAGTCTTTTTTAGGCCATGGCCCAGGCCGGCCTTCTTGGAAGATGCGGGGACCTCCAACGCCAACCAAACTGAAAATCCAGACACCAGCGCAACAACAGCAGCGAAGAACCTACAAAAAGAAGTAAACCTGCCACTGGTAACTATGGAGGTAGGTGGGTCTGGTTCCCTACAAAATACAGGGAGCATGGAGGTTGGGGGGAGATTACACTCTTTTCTGAATGCATGGAGCATGTTAACAACCGATACTTACATCTTAAGCAGTATCCAGGGATATACAATAGAGTATATACACAAGTACAGCCCTCCAGTTCAACATATACCGAACCGAATGTTCGTGCTTTCTGATAAAGAAAAATCAAAAGCGCAAGCTGAACTGGAGCGGCTTTAAGTAAAAGGTGTAATTGAGAAAACTCAACACGAACCATTAGAATTCGTGTCCAATATATTTACCAAAAACAAAAAAGATGGTGGTTGTCGCATCATCATAGATCTGACAAAATGGAAACCTTTGTTACTGCTAAACAATTAATTTCCAAAGGTTACTTCATGGCCAGCATCGATTTAAAAGATGCTTACTATTCAGTGCCTATACGAGGTGACCACAGATGTTACTTAAAATTCAACAGGATGGGACAACTCTGGCAGTATAAAGCACTGCCCAATGGTTTATCATCAGCCCCAGGCTGTTCACAAAATTTTGAAACCAGCCCTAGCGTTTCTACGTAAACGTAAACACATGGTCATGGCATATTTAGATGACATACTCATTGTGGGCAAAACTTTGGAATTGGCCAAACAAACTGTAACAGCCACAAAACAGTTATTTGAAAAACTGGGATATATTATCCATCCAGTTAAATCTGAACTAACGCCTTCCACTACTATGGACTATTTGGGGTTCACCATTGACTCAGTTCACATGTCGGTGACTCTGCCTAAGGGAAAGGCTAGAGATTTAATAGAGGCTTGCAATAACCTCATTGACATCAGCAAACCATCCATCAGATTGGTAGCAAAAGTAATTGGCAAAATGGTGGCTGCCTTTCCAGCCACACAATTTGGACCTCTACATTACCAAAACTTACAGAGAGCAAAAATACAAGCACTCTAAATTAATGCAGGTCACTTTGACAGACCTATGAAACTACCAATCAAGCTAAAATGGAACTAAAATGGTGGATAGATAACATCTGGCTTTGTTCCAATCCAATCATTGACAGTAACCCTTCCATGATACTACAAACTGATGCCAGTGCACTTGGGTGGGGAGCCACCAATACCATCACCAGCTGTGGAGGTAGATGGACTGCTCAGGAGGCATCATTATTACTCACACTGGGCATAAACTACCTGGAAATGTTGGGGGCATTCCATGGCCTAAAGTCATATTGTACTGGATCATATCACCAGCATGTTAGACTACAGATAGACAATACCACCGTGGTAGCATACATTAACCACATGGGTGGAAACAAATCGACATCATGTGACAATCTGGCTAATACAATTTGGCAATGGTGTATCCAGAGAGATATTTGGATATCAGTCACTTACCTACCAGGAAGACTAAATTTAGTGGCAGACACCAGGTCACGCAAATTTAATGAAAACACCGAATGGATGTTGAATAAAAAAGTATTTGCTGATATTACAGCAAAATATGGAACATCAGATATCGATCTATTCGCATCCAGACTTAACCACCAGTTATCAAATTATGTTTCATGGGAACCAGACCCTGGGGCAGCGGCGACAGATGCATTTTCGCTGCATTTGGGGGAAATTGTTTATTTACGCATTCCCTCCTTTCTGCCTCATCAGTCGGGTATTAAGGAAAATACAACAAGACTCTGCGTCTGGTATTTTAGTAGTACCCGATTGGCCTACTCAACCATGGTTCCCAGTGGTATTAAACATGGTATTAGAACCATGTATCACCATCCCACATAGACCAGATTTATTGCTACAACCCGTAACAAGGGATAGCCACCCATACCATAAACATTTGAACTTATTAATTTGTAGAGTTTTAAAAACACCTCTACTACAACTGGGACTGATGGACCGAACAGTGAACACGATCTCGGCAGCCCAAAGACAGTCAACCAAAAAAAACAGTATCTGGTCTATATCAGGAAGTGGGCGATGCACTGCCATAAAAACAACATCACCTACAGAGACATGAACATCCCGTCTGTTCTGGAATATCTGGCAGGCCTCCACTATGATGAGGGGCTCAGTTACAGTGCCATCAACTGCGCCAGAAGTGCCCTATCGACTTACCTATGGCAGGGGACAGAGCGTTACTCTATTGGGACTCACCCACTGGTAACAAAACTTATGAGGGGAATTTTTAATACTAATCCCCCAAGAACCAGGTACTCCCAAATATGGGATGTATGTATTGTCCTGAAGATGTTCAGGAATTGGTCTCCAGCAACAGCTCTGTCCCTACACAGACTGACATTAAAAACAGTCATGTTAATGGCATTGGTCACGGCACAGAGGGTACAGTCACTGCATAAACTATGACTGGACAACATGACTTCCTCAACAGAAAATATTAAGTTTCATATCTATGAGTTAGTAAGCAGAACAGACAGGGATCAGCAGGCCTCAATATACAATTTAGGTCATACCCAACAAATGACCGTCTGTGTATAGTAAGACATCTGTCATTATACATGGAGAAAACAAAAATCCTAAGAGGCAATGAGAAGGCACTTTTTGGTTAGCCACAAGCAACCACACAAAAGAGTGACGGTCCAGACCATCTCAAGATGGCTGAAACAGGTGCTAACACAGGCTGGGGTGGATACTAATATTTTTAAATCTCAATCCACCAGGGCTGCAGCTACATCGGCAGCGATACAGTTGGATGTACCAATGGACCAAATCCTCAAGGCAGCAGGATGGTCTGGGGAAAAAACATTCCAATTATTTTACAATAAACCAGTAATGAAACCTGGAACGTTTGCAGAAACAATTTTAAGTTCTGTAAATTAATTTAAACCCATAAAATGAGGGATGACGTGCCCTCCGCTCCCACCCTTGATCATATACTCAACTGGTATCTCTTCTCTAATCTTACTATGTTTAGTCATTACAGTTATCTGTGATTTCACACCGCTGCTTTGAAGAATGACACGCATGCGTCGTGGCGGGCTTCTTCACGTAATCCCTCATCGTAACTCCTCATAAAATACAGATCAAACTTCAAACTGGTAAGTTCTCGTTTAATCTTACTATTAAATTCCATTAGTCAGTCAATGGTCCACATTCCCAGCTGATGAAGATTCTGCTGTCATTCTTGATAACCATCTGCATTGTCTGCAATACCACCTATGTTAGTGTCATTTGCAAACTTACTAATCATGCCTTGAGTATTCTCATCCAAGGAGTTAATATCGACGACGAACAATAATAGGTGTGGCACCAATCCCTCAGGCACACTATTAGTCAGAAGCCTCCAGTCCGAAAATGACTTCCACCACAACCTAATTTGAGGAAGCACATCCTTGTGATTGAGGCAGTGCAGCGTAGGTTCACGAGATTGATCCCTGGGATGGCGGGACTGTCATATGAGGAAAGATTGAAAAGACTAGGCTTGTATTCACTCGAGTTTGTAAGGATGAGGGGGTATCTTATAGAAACATATAAAATTATAAAAGGACTGAACAAGCTAGATGCAGGAAAAATGTTCCCAATGTTGGGCGAGTCCAGAACCAGGGGCCACAGTCTTAGAATAAAGGGGAGGCCATTTAAGACTGAGGTGAGAAAAAACTTCTTCACCCAGAGAGTTGTGAATTTATGGAATTCCCCGCCACAGAGGGCAGTGGAGGCCAAATCACTGGATGGATTTAAGAGAGAGTTAGATAGAGCTCTAGGGGCTAGTGGAATCAAGGGATATGGGGAGAAGACAGGCACGGTTTATTGATTGGGGACGATCAACCATGATCACAATGAATGGCGGTGCTGGCACGAAGGGCCGAATGGCCTCCTCCTGCACCTATTTTCTATGTAACCTTCTGATACCATGAAGCCAACTCTGCAATTGGAATATTGCATGTAATTTGGAGTGCAGTTCTGGTCACCCCATTGCAGGGAAAATGTGGAAGCTTTTGTGAGGGTGCAGAGGTGGTTTACCAGAATGCTGCCTGGATTAGAGGGTTTCAGCTGCAGAGAGAGGCTTTGTTTTAGAGTTGTTTTGCATTGTTGTAGTCATAGTCACATGGTGTGAAAACTAGTCCCACCTGCCTACGTTTGGCCCATATCCTTCTAAATCTATCCTATCCACGCACCTGTCTAAATGTTCTTAAATGTTGTGATAGTCCCTGGCACAACTACCTCCTCCGGCAGCTAGTTCCATACACCCACCAACCTCTGTGCAAAAAGGTTGCCCCTAAGGTTCCCATTAAGTCTTTCCCCACTCAAATTAAAACTATGTCCTCTGGTTCTTGATTCCTCTTTTCTGCGTTAAATTTACCCAATCTATTCCTCACCATGTACATCTTTATAAGATTGCCCCTCATCCTCCAGTGCTCCAAATAATCTTTTTGACCACCCTATCAACTTGTGACACCACTTTCAAGGAACTATGTACCTGCACTCCTATGTACCTGCACTCTCGTACACTCCCCAGAGTCCAACCATTCACTGTGTAGGTCTTGTCCTGGTTTGACTTCGCAAAATGCAACAACTCACACTTTTGTGTTAAATTCTATCAACCATTCTGCCCACCTGCACAACCGATCAAGATCCTGCTGCAATTTTTGACAATCATTTTTGTCAATAGTCAATAGGTGCAGGAGTAGGCCATTCGGTCCTTCGAGCCAACACCGCCATTCAACATGATCATGGCTGATCATCCACAATCAGTACCCCGTTCCTGCCTTCTCCCCATATCCCCTGATTCTGCTATCTTTAAGAGCCCTATCTAGCTCTCTTGAAAGTATCCAGAGAGCTGGCCTCCACCACCCTCTGAGGCAGATAATTCCACAGACTCACAACTCTCTGTGTGAAAAAGTGTTTCCTCATCTCTGTTCTAAATGGAGATTATTCTTATTCTTAAACTGTGGCCCCTGGTTCTGGACTCCCTCAACATCGGGAACATGTTTCCTACCTTTAGCGTGTCCAAACCCTTAATAATCTTATATGTTTCAATAAGATAGCCTCTCATCCTTCTAAATTCCAGAGTATACAAGCCCAGCTACTCCATTCTCTCAGCATATTACAGTCCCACCATCCCGGGAATTAACCTTGCAAACCTATACTGCACTCCCTCAATAGCAAGAATGTTCTTCCTCAAATTTGGAGACCAAACCTGCACACAATAATCCAAGTGTGGTCTCACTAGGGCCCTGTATAACTGCAGAAGGACCTCTTTGCTCCTATACTTAACTCCTCTTGTTATGAAGGCCAACATGCCATTTGTTTTCTTCACTGCCTGCTGTACCTGCATGCTTACTTTCATTGACTGATGAACAAGGACCCCCCAGATCCCGTTGTACTTCCCCTTTTCCCAACGACACCATTTAGATAATTATCTTCCTTCCTGTTTTTGCTACCAAAGTGGATAACCCCACATTTATCAACATTAAACTGCACCTGCCATGCATCTGCCCACTCACCCAACCTGTCCAAGTCACCTTGCATTCTCATAGCATCCTCCTCACAGTTCACACTGCCATCCAGCTTTATATCACCTGCAAATTTCCTAATGTTACTTGTACTCCCTTCATCTAAACCATTAATATATACTGTAAACAGCTGCGGTCCCAGCACCGAGCCTTGCGGTACCCCACTAGTCACTGCCTGCCATTCTGAAAGGGTCCCGTTAATCTTAGTTCCTGTCTGCCAACCAATTATCAATCCACTCAGCACTCAACCCCCAATATCATGTGCCCTAATTTTGCCCACTAATCTCCTATGTGGGACCTTATCCAAGGCTTTCTGAAAGTCCAGATACACTACATCCACTGGCTCTCCCTTGTCCATTTTCCTAGTTACATCCTCAAAAAATTCCAGATTAGTCAAGCATGATTCCCCTTCGTAAATCCATGCTGACTTGGACCGAACCTGTTAATGCTATCCAAATGTGCCAATATTTCATCTTTTAAAATTGAGTCCAGCATCTTCCCCACCACCGATGTCAGGCTAACTGGCCTAGAAATTCCCTGTTTTCTCTCTCCTGCCTTTCATAAAAAGTGGGATAACATTAGCTACCCTCCAATATACAGGAACTGATCCTGAATCTATAGAACATTGGGAAATGATCACAAATGCGTCCACGATTTCTAGAGCCACTTCCTTAAGTACCCTGGGATGCAGACCATCAGGCCCTGGGGATTTATCAGCCTTCAGTCCCATCAGTCTACCCAACACCTGCCTAATGTGGATTTCCTTCAGTTCCTCCATCATCCCAGATCCTCTGGCCACTAGTACATCAGGAAGATTGTTTGTGTCCTCCTCAGTGAAGACGGATCCAAAGTACCTGTTCAACTCATCTGCCATTTCCTTGTTCCCCATAATAAATTTACCCTTTTCAGTCTTCAAGGGTCCAACATTGGTCTTAACTATTTTTTTCCTCTTCACATACCTAAAGAAGCTTTTACTATCCTCTATATTCTTGGCTAGCTTACTTTTGTACCTTATCTTTTCTCCCCGTATTGCCTTTTTAGTTATATTCTGTTGCTCTTTAGACGTTACCAAATCCTCGGGCTTCCCACTCATCTCTGCGATGTTGTACTTCCTCTCTTTTATTTTTATCCTGTCCCTGACTTCCTTGTCAGCCACGGTCGCCCCTTGGAATCTTTCTTCCTCTTTGGAATGCAAACTTACTAATCATATCTTGTACGTTCTCCACCAAATTGATATAGATGACAAACAGCAGTGGGCCCAGCAGCGAACCCTGAGGCAAACCACTAGTCACAGACCTCCAATCCAAGAAAAAACCTTCCACCATCATCTTCTGCTTCTTCCCATGAAGCCAATTTTCGATCCTATTTTTCCTTGGATCCCATGAGATCTAAGCTTCCAGAGCAGCCTACCATGCAGAACCTTGTCGAATGCCTTATTGAAACCCATATATACAACATCTACAGCTCTGCCCTCATAAACATTTTTGGTCACATCTTCAAAAAACACGATGCAATTTGTGAGACACGACCTCCCACGTACAAAACCATGCTGACTATCCCTAATCGCCCCAGATTGTAGACTCACTAACCTGTAGTTCCCAGGCAATTCCCTGCAGCTCTCCTTAAATAGAGGCACATCATTTGCCTCCAGCCTTCTGGCACCTCACTGGTATTTAATGATAATTCATAAATCTCAGCCAGGACTCCTGCAATTTCCTTTTTGGTTTCCCAGTATCCTCGGATATATCTTTTCAGGCTCGGGAGATTTGTCTACATTCACACGTGTCAGGACCTTCAGCACCTCTGCAACCGTAACACTGACTGCTCTCAAGACACTTCCATTGACTGTTCCAAGTTCACCGCTCCTTATGTCTTTCTCCACGGTAAAAACAGAGGAGAAATACTCATTAAGAAGCTTGCCCATCTCCAGTGGCTTTACCCAGAGTTAACTGCTTTTCTGTGGGATGTCGGAGGTTGGGGAAGACTTGATAGAAGTATATAAAATTATGAGAGCCATAGACAGGGTGGACAATCAAAACCTTTCCATCTTTTCTAATTCCATTTATCAACACAGTCCACAGCATTGCATTCCATTGTGATTCATGTGCTCATCGAGATACTTCTCCAACGTGAGAGAAGCATCCACCAAACCCGCAACGGAGGCGGAGAGGAGAGCTCTTCAGCGCGTCGTCCACAGAGCGCAGAAGATTATTGGGACACAGCTACCAGCCTTGGAGGGCATCTACTATACATGGTGCCTCAGGAAGGCCATCAGCATCCACAAAGACTCCTCACACCCTTGTAATAGTCTGTTCGAACTCCTACCTTCCGGCAGACGTTACAAGGTCTTCTACGCCCGCACCTCCAGACTCAGGAACAGCTTCATCCCCAAAGCTATCGCTGCTCTGAACCGGCCCTGCTGAGTGGCCCCCACCCCCATGGACTGTCTCCCTCGGATGGTCACATCGCACATCAACCCGGCACAGACCTATTTGCACTTTAGATTGTTTTACTGTTTTACTGTTCTTTTTTATAAATCATGTTTCTCTGGGTATCTACATTGTATTAGTTGTTTAAGTTATGACATCGGATGGAAGCTGCATACCAAATCTCGTTGCACCTATGTGCAATGACAATAAAATATATTATTATTATTAGTCCAGATTGAAACCACTTTCTGAGTGAAAATCAATTCTTATCAAAGACCCACTAAACCTCTTACCCCTTCTCTTAAACCCCCTAGTTTTAGATACGTTTGTCATGGGAAAAGTTTCATACAATCCTCTACCCCCAAAGAAAACATACCCAGCCTATCCTGTCTCTCCCCAAATGCTCCATCCCAATGAATCGTGTCTACACCCTGTCTAGTGCAATTACATCTATTGTGTAATTTGGCACAGAAGTGCAGATAATACTTCAGTGGTACGGTGGCACAGAGGGCCATTCTTGTTGCCCCATTACAGGAAGGATATGCAGGCTTTGGAGAGGGTGCAGAAGAGGTTTACTAGAATACTACCTGGATTAAAGGGTGACTACAAAGAGAAGTTGGACAAACTTAACAATTGTTTTTCTGGAACGTCGTAGGTTGTGAGGAAAACTGATAGAAGTATATAGAATTATGAGAAGCATAGATAGTGTAGGCACTGAACCTTTCACCCAGGTTTCAAGAACCTGAAATAAAGGCACAACATTAGCCATCCTCCACTCATCCAGCACCTTATCCATGTCTAGCTATGATTCATACATCTCAGCCAGAGCTCCCGCAATTTCTTCTCTGGCTTTCCACAGCATCCACTGGTGTATCTGATCACATCCGGGAGATTTATCTACCCTCAGATAGGATGTCCAGTGATCATAATACAGACTGTCCTCAAGACAGACACAGTTGCTTGAGTAACTCAGCGGGTCAGGAAGCACCTCTGGGAAAAAAAGGGTGACATTTTGGGTCAGGACCCTTCCTCAGACTGAGTCAGGGGAGAAGGAAACTAGAGATATGAGAAGGTACAAAGAACAAATGAACAAAAAGGTATGAAAATAACAAATTATAGGCAGCACGACGATCAAGGAAAGGTGGAGCTAACAATGGTCCATTGTTGGCTGTGGAGAAAGTGAGAACGAGTGGAGACAAACAGTGAAACTAAGCAGGAGGACAGTGAAACTAGAACAAAGACTAGGGTGGAGGAGGGATGGAGAGCGAGGGAATGCAAATGTATCTTGGAGTTGGAGAAGTCAATATTCATGTTACTTGTACAATACTGCTGTTCCTCCAATTTTCATTTGGCCTCACTCTGACAGTGGAGGAGGCCTAGGACAGAAAGGTCAGTGTGGGAATGGGAAGGGGAATGAAAGTGTTGGGCAACCAGGAGATCACATAAGCCTAGTGGTCTGTCCTCAAGACATCTTCCAGAATAATCCCACGTTTTCTAATCTTCATTGTTTTCTCTCCGGTATAAACAGGGGAGAAATCTTCATTGAGTAATAACAGAGGAGAATTACTCATTGATAAAAATCGAGGAGAAATACTCATTGATAAAAATCAAGGAGAATACTCATTGAGAGGGGCCAGGTTTAAAGGAGATGTGCGGTGCAAATGTTTTTATACGGAGAGTGATGGGTGCTTGGAATGCGCTGCCTGGGGTGGTGATGGAGACAGGTACAATAATGGTATACAAGAGACTTTTAGACAGGCACATTGATATGCAGGGAATTAAGGAATATGGATCATGTGCAGGCAGATAAGAGTTGGCATCATGTTCAGCACAGACATCATGGGCCGAAGGGCCTGTGCTGTACTGTTCTATGTTCCTCATTATAACAAGTACCTGAGGTCTCAGGTCTGAGTTCCCCCAAAGGTTACAGGTTTCAATTCACAAAATAAACTCTACATTATCAATCTTCTGTTTCCTATTATCAAATAGCTTTGGATTGAATTTGCCAGCTTGCGTTGGATCCTATATGCTCTAACATTTAGGACCAGTCTTCAATGTGGGACTGTGTCAAAGGCAATACTGAATTCCATGTTGACGATTTCAACTACACTGTCCTCATCATTGTGCTGCTTCTTTAGAAAATTCAATCAAACTCAAGGGCAGCACGTTGACACAGTGGTAGAGTTGTACGGAGTTTGTACGTTCTCCCCATGATCGCGTGAGTTTTACCCAAGATCTTCGGTTTCCTCCCACACTCCAAAGGTTTGTAGGTTAACTGGCTTGGAATACATGTAAATTGTCCCTAGTGTGTGTAGGATAGTGTTAGTGTATGGGGATTGCTGGTCGACGCGGACTCGGTGGGCTGAAGAGCCTGTTTCCATGCTGTATCTCTAAAACTAAACTAAACTAAATTGATTAGTCTGGATCTCGTTTTATCAGAAACATGCTCCCTATCTTCGATTAATCTCTGCTTTTCCAAGAATAGATTAATCCTGTTCATTGGCAATTTTCCAACTTGACCAACTGCGGAGAAGGCAGGAACGGCGTACTGATTGTGGATGATCAGCCATGATCACATTGAATGGCAGTGCTGGCTCGAAGGGCCAAATGGCCCACTCCTGCACCTATTGTCTATTGTCTATTGACCCACTAGCTTGTCCTATCAATATTGTTCTTCCTGAACAGAGTTTACAGGTTTGCAGTCCTCCAGTTATCTGGCATCTGATTAAAAAATCTATGTCAAGTCATCAACAATATCCTCCCTTCTCTGTTAATGCAGCCGAGATATCTTTCCTCAGGCTCTGGGAGATTATCTGTCAAAATAAATGTATCTTCAGCCTGCCAAGACATCTCATACCTCCTCCTTTTTGGTGATAATATACTTGAGAATTTCATTGTTTCACTCCAATTACACCATAATTCTTGGTGATATCAGCTGAGGTATTCATTTAAGATCGCTCCTACATCCTCTAGCTTTTAGTTTGGAAATGTATTTGTTAAGAAAAGATGACCCCAAAATATTAGAAACACCTACTGTAAAAGAAAACTCACCATGAACACTAACGGGGCACTTGGATAAACATGACTTCATCGGACAGAACCAGCATTGTTTTTGTGAAGGGGAAGTCCTGTTTAACGAATCTGCTCGAATTCTTTGAGGAAGTAACAACCCGGGTGGATAAAGGGGAACCGGTGGATGTGGTATACTTGGACTTCCAAAAGGCTTTTGACAAGGTGCCACATAAGAGACTATTGCTAAAAATAAAAAATTATGGGATTGGGGGTAATATATTAGCATGGGTAGAGGATTGGCTAACAAATAGGAAGCAGAGAGTGGGGATAAATGGTTCATACTCGGGATGGCAACCGGTAACTAGTGGGGTTCCGCAAGGGTCGGTGCTGGGACCCCAGTTGTTCACAATTTATATAAATGATTTGGAGGAGGGAACCAAGTGTAATATATCAAAATTTGCGGATGATACAAAAATGGGAGGAAAAGTAGGGGATGAGGAGGATAGGAAGAGTCTGCAAAAGGATATAGATAAGCTAGGTGAGTGGGCAACAACTTGGCAGATGAAATTTAATACTAATAAATGTGAAGTCATTCACTTTGGGGAAAAAAAATGATAGGGCAAGTTATTTTCTAAATGAGGAGGAGCTGCGTTGTAATGCAACGCAAAGGGATCTAGGGGTATTAGTACATGAATCACTAAAAGTTAGTATGCAGGTGCAGCAAGCAATCAGGAAGGCCAATGGAGTTTTGGCCTTTATTGCTAGGGGGATTGAGTATAAAAACACGGAGGTCTTGCTGCAGCTGTACACAGTATTAGTGAGACCACATTTGGAATACTGTGTACAGTTCTGGGGTCCATACTTAAGAAAGGATGTACTAGCCCTGGAGGCAGTGCAGCGAAGGTTTACAAGATTAATTCCTGCAATGAGGGGATTGACATATGAGGAAAGGTTAAGTAGGCTGGAACTCTACTCTTTGGAGTTTAGAAGAATGAGAGGCGATCTCATTGAAACATATAAGATCGTGAGGGGCCTTGATCGGGTGGATGCACCGAGGATGTTCCCAATGATCGGGGAAACTAGAACTAGGGGACATAGTTGCAGAATAAGGGGGGGCTCTTTTAAAACTGAGATGAGGAAGAACTTCTTCACCCAGAGGGTGGTTAATTTATGGAATTCACTGCCCCAGGGAGCAGTGGAAGCAGAAACGTTAAATATATTTAAGACTAAAATAGATGGTTTTTTAGCTGCCAAGGGGATAAGGGGCTACGGGGAGAGGGCAGGGATATGGACCTAGGTATGGTTAGTATAGTAAGACCTGAGTGATCTCCTGGACAAGTGTCGATCGCCTGGATTGGGGTCGGAGAGGAATTTCCCGGATTTTTTTCCCGAATTGGACCTGGGTTTTTATCCGGTTTTTTGCCTTCCCCCAGGAGATCACGAGGTTCTTGGGGTGGAGAGGGGTGATAGCGGTATAAAGGGGAGGGTAGTGTCTTGTGTTCTGTGTCTTGTGTCTACTGTTTGTGGGTAAGTGTGTCTGTTTAGTGTTCAGCCATGAGCGAATGGCGGTGCGGGCTCGACGGACCTGGTGGTCTACTCTCGCACCTACTTTCTATGTTTCTATGTTTCTATGAGTGGCACAGTGCTATAAAGACCTAGGTTTGATCCTGACTTAGGGTGCTGTGTTTGTGGAGTTTGCATGTTCTTCCTGTGACCCTGTGGGAGGGAATTTTGCGTTATACCCCTTGCCCGATATCTGACTTTACTCAGATAGGCACAGACACAAAATAAGAAGCTTGTAGATCAGTGGTGAGTCTAACGAACTAGTCGGTTTATTAAAGGCCTTAGTGATGTAAATTGGTCAAACAGTGTGAGCAGCCCAAACTGCTTCAACAAGATATAGTAACTACAAGATTTTTATATATTTATGACACAATGGTTACTTGTGGGGTGGAAATGAATCATTAATCAACGTCTCTCTAATCCTCCATCTTTATAACATGAAAAATACTGCACAAGTAATTATTAATTGCATAGAAAATTGAGGGGGTTGTCTTTTCTTCAGAACGCACTGACTAGATGACACGACTAAAGAACAAATTCAGACAGAAAGCAAATAATCCTCCTCAAGATAATAAAAACACAGTGTGAGATGATTGACTGCTCTGTTTTCTTGCTGAAAGTAAACCATGAGAAATCTTAATCACAGGAGTGACACGGTATAATTTATATGTGGAATAATAAAACTAAATGTTGCTCTAAGGGATGCTCTTCTAAGGTCCACTGTTAAGTCAGAGCATTCAAGGAGTATGGAAAAGCTGACTCTGTGAAATGGCACCCAGATGTCTGAGGTACTGGTATTGTATGTCCAAAATAGAAAGTGCTAAATATGCTCATGGTACTCTGAGTTTTAGAGATCTGTATAGTGGTTTGAACTGATGTAAGCTGCCCAGAGCTGAGAGGAGATGGTTACGGGTGTCAGGGGTGATGGGGAGAAGGCAGGGGAATGCGGTTAGGAGGGAGAGATAGATCAGCCATGATTGAATGGCGGAGCAGAGATGATGGGTCGAATGGCCTAATTCTGCTCCAAACACCTATGAACTTATGACCTTATGTTACTCTCAAGCAATATTTTACCATAGGTTATCAAAAATTCCAGTGAAGTCCTGAATTTTTTTAATTCTAAATTCCTATTTTTCTTCCAAATTAAGAGACATCTGGACAGAAAGGGCTTAGAGACCATTCCTCACTATGAGACTATAATGCCAATTGGTCAGCATGGACAAGGAGGGCCAAAGGGTCTCTTTCTACTCTGTATAGCTCTTTGGCTATAAAGGCTTGTAATGTTTTCAGAAGTGGTGGTGGTGTAATTTGAAGTGATCAAGAAACACTATTATTTGGTAACCATTGTAATCCCTGCAATTCCAAATTGCAACCCGTTCTAAAGCAGGTGATGATAAGTTACATGAATGGAAGAGATTTGCAGGGATATGGGCCAAAGGTGGGCAAGTGGGGCTAGTGTAGCTAGGACATGTTGGCCGGTGTGGGCAAGTTTGGCCGAAGAGCCTGTTTCCACGCTGTATCACTCTATGATTCTATGACTCTATGAGCTTGAAGCCATAATTGATGGCATGTTATCAGGAATTGCACTTGTCCCATGCTTCATGCTGGCAGCAACTGAGCATACAGCAGTTCTAGATCGGGCTCTTTGTTGACCTATTCTATGAAGACGAGCAACCCCCCTCCCCCCACCCACTCCTCGCCCCAATGCCACAGCCATCATCATTCCAACAGGTATTCTCAAGGCCTCAAGAACAAAGTTAAGTTAACAGCATTTTGGTCAAGCACCATGATGCAGTTTTGTTGGCAAATGATTAACACAATGATCCTTCTAAACCATTTAGCCCATTGTGTCCAAATCACCACTCTACCAGAGCAATTCACTAATTTCGCACTGCAGCCCCTTCTCCATAGCCATAGGGCACAAAAACAGGCCTTTCAACCTAACTCATCCATCTGAACAAAATGCCCTATTTAAGCATCTCCATTTCCCCATGTTTAAGCCTTTCCTATCCATGTACCTGACTAAGTGTCTTTTAAATGTTGCTATCGAATCTGCCTCAACTGCCTCCTCTGACATTTCGTTCCATATACCCACCACCCCTTGAGTGAAAAAGTTGTCTGCCAGGTTTGTATTAAATCTAGTTCCTCGCACCTTAAACATATGTCATCTGGTTCTTGATTCCTCTACCCTAGATAAAAGTATGCATTTACCCAATTTATTCCTCTCATGATTTTATCCACTTTGCAATTTTGAATATTTTGCTATTTTTTTTCATACATTTAACCCATTCTTTCCTGAAGGTGACAATGGAACCTGCCTCTTTCACATCTAGATACCAACCACACGGTGCGTAAAAATGTTTTTCCTCTTAGTTTAGTTTAGTTTAGTTCAGAGATACAGTGCGGAAACAGGCCGTTTAACATACCGGGTCCAGGCCGACCATCGATCACCCCGCACACTAACACTATCCTGCACACACTAGGGACAATTTATAATTTTACCAAAGCCAATTAACCTGCAGACCTGTATGTCGTTGAGTGTGGAATGAAACTGGAGCACCTGGAGAAACCCACGCAGATCTCGGGGAGAACGCACAAACTCCGTACAGACAGCGCCCATAATTAGGATCGAACCCGGGTCTCTGGTGCTGTGAGGCAGCAACTTCACCGCTGCACCACCGTGCTGCTCCTCTTCTCCCAATGAATTTTATTTACCTTTTCTTAGTCTGTGACCTCCAGTCATCAACCTTGTATCAACAGGAATAGCCTGCCATGATCCACGCAGAGCAGACCCCCTATCAGTTGAAGCCATTTATCTGAGCTTCCCTCAGGCTCCTCTACTGCAAAGAAAACAGTCCCAGTTCTCCAATCTATTCTTGTCACTCTCGTCTTTCACCCCAGGTACCATTTGCAAACATCTCCGTGGTCTCTTGGATGGGACATAATTTGTTAAGTGGGTCAAGAACTTGTTCTGAAGCAAAATATGAATTAACTCTAATGGAGAAGGAGCAACGCTTGATCACCTACGAGTTAGTTGTAGCTCTGAGGGCTACCGGGATCAAGGGCTAAGGGGAGAAAGCAGGAACGGGGTACTATTGAATGACGGTGCTCTCAAAGAGCCGAATGGACGAGTCCTGCACCTATTTTTTATGTTTCTCCGTTTACTGGGAAATGAGATGGCGCAAGTGACTGAAGTGTCAGTGGAGGAACAATTGGGAACAGTGACTATAATTCCATTTGTTTTAAAAAGGTTGTGGAAAAGACCAACTCAATTATGAACTACGAACTGCCTTGGTTGCACTTGGTTGACTTTGGGCTTTTGTACTAACCTTGTTCTTTTTTAATTCATGAACTTATTTTTGTTTGTGATGTTATATTATGTTGACATGTTATGCTGCTGCATGTAAGAATTTCATTGGTCCAATTTCGGCACGTATGACAATTAAACACTCTTGAATATTGACTCTTGGCTTGTGATGTTTTGCACTTTGGTGTGTTAAACCAGGGCAGGATTTACACAATAAATGATAGGAACTCTGGAGAGTGTTGTAGAACAGAGAGATCTGTGAGTAAAGGTGCATGGCTCCCTGAAAGTATTACGTCAGGTACGCAGTGTGGTCGACCATCTGTGTTGTCATTATGTTGGAAAGGGTGCGGAGAAGATTAATCGGGATGTTACATACATTTGTGAGCTTAATTATTTAAGGAGAGGCTGGATAGGATGGCATTTTCTTTCTCCGGAGCCGAGGAGTGATTTCACTGAAGTTTATAAAATCATGAAGGGCATGGATTAAAGTGAACACTCACTGTCATTTTCCAAGAGTGGAGGATTCTAAAACTAGAGGGCATTGGCTTCAGAAGAGAGGGGAGAGACTTAGGAGGGACCTTAGGGACAACGTTTTCACTCAGATGGCAGTCCGGACCTGGAATGAACTGCCAGAGGAAGTTATAGATGAGTTACAATTTACAATTTATAAAAGATTTGGCCAGATATATGGACAGGAAAGGTTCAATGGGATATGGGCTAAATGTAAGCATGGAAAAAGTACCTGGGGAGGGTTGTGGTTTGAGTGGGAAAGGATGAGTTAACCGGGGAGTTGCGGTGGGAACATTTTTTACAGAAAGCATAAAGGGGTGGCTAGTGATGGGATCCCACTGGAGGTGGCGAAAATGTCGGAGGATTATGTGCTGTATGCGATGGCTGATGGGGTGAATGGTGAGGACTAAGGGGACTCTGTCCCTGTTGCAACTGGGGAGGAGGGGATGTGAGGGCCTCATCTATGATGGAAGAGGGGGATAATAATTTCTCACGAGCGGTGTCTGATTCAGTATGTGGATGATCTGCTACTACAAACAGACACCAGGGGAGAACACCTTTAACTCCTCAGTGAACTGTTAGCTCTGCTGACCACTCTGCGACGTAACGTTAATCCTAAAGAGGTCCAGATTATGTAGCTGCAAGTTATATATCTGGGAAATGTAGTAATTTATGAGAGAAGGGGGATTGAAAGAAAAGACATTGAAGATATTTTACCTCTTCCTGATAGATATATAATCACTCAAATACTTCTTAGAATTGGTTGGGTATTGCAGAAACCATATTGATGGTTTCTCCACCAAAGCCTCCCCACTGTTGGGGGTTTTGAAAAAAGATGCCCCATGGTTATGGACAGAGCATCACACTCCGGCTGTTAGGGACCTAAAGCAAGTCCTGCCCAAGGCCCCAGTTTCGCAGCTACCAAGCCCAACCCTGCCTTTCCCAATGCAAGCTGCGCCAACCGATTTAACAATCACAGCGGTCTTCTTGCAGGAACACCACGGAAGACTTAGACGAAATGCTTATGCATCCCGACAACGAACTACAGGGATTTATAATTTGTGACCAACATCTTTTAGCGGTCTTTTGGGCAATACGACATTTCACAAATGTGATTGGGCTCAATCCTTTAAACGTTGTCACCGAACATACACCCATCCAGTTGTTAGTGGATGGACGAATCAAAGATGCTACCATGAGGAGAATCAGTGGAATCAAAGATGGTACCATTACCAGAATCACACAGCAAGGTGAACCTTATTACTGCAAGGTCGCTATACAACTATAAGGCATATTCAAGAGAGAGTTAGATTTAGCTCTTAGGTCTAAGGGAATCAAGGAATATGGGGAAAAAGCTGGAACAAGGTACTGATTTTTGGATGATCAGCCATGATTATATTGAATGGCGGTGCTGGCTCGAAGGGCCGAATGGCCTACTCCCGCACCTATTTCTCACCTTTCTTGCAGATAACCTTAATGAATGTCACGTGTGGACAGCAAATGATCCCAAGGGGCAATTGATACCAAAACAAATTGGGGGGAGGCTGCAGGGTAAAAAAACCATGATACAGAGGATAGGGAGGATCAGAGACAAACTGCTAGTAGAAATGAAACTACTGATACCACTTTAAAGATTTGTGTTGATGGATCTTCCAGGGTGGTCAATGGAATCAGGAAGACAGGATGTAGCACTTATGCAGAAAACGACCAAGGCATATCGCTAGCCGAGATAGCTTTGAAACTACCAGCTCGAATGAGTGCTGAGAATGCTGAGCCAGCAGCAGTAGCATATGTGAACAGCCACCGATGACAAGTTTCCCTCACCAGTCGCCATATATCAAGACAACATGTATGTGTGTAACAGCCTGACTGAGTTTTTGCCACTATGGGAAGCGAGGGGTTTCATGTCAGCGCATGGTAAACCATTGCCATCTGTGTCCCTTCTCAAATACGTCATTCAGGAAGCCCAAGGACTGAGAATATGGTACAAGTAAAGTAAAATCACACCATAAGCTTTCCCCTGCAGGGAACATATGAGCAGATGAATTGTGCCCAAGAAGGAAAGGCATGGCAACCACCTATGGATGAACAGTTAGATGCAGTCACAATCAATCAGACTATGATTGAAGATCTGATACAGGCTCAAACCACAGACAATGAACTAAAACAAATCTGGAATGCAACATACCAAGTTTGATATAGCAACTGGTGGCATAGCGGTAGAGCTACTGCCTTACAGCACCAGACACCCTGGTTCAATCTTGTCTGTATGGAGTTTGTACATTCTCCCCATGATCTGTATGGGTTTTCTCCGAGAACTTTGGTTTCCTGCCACTCTCCAAAGACATGCAGATTTGTCAGTTAATTGACTTGGTATAAATGTAAAATTGTCCTTAGTGTGTGTAGGGTAGTGTTAATATACGGGGATCGCTGGTCGGTGGAGCCTCGATGGGCTGAAGGGCCTGTTTCCACCCTGTCTCTCTAAACTCTAATCTCTAAACTAGAAGACTAAGATACAAGTGGAGGGTGGACTTGTCATTAAGAATGGCCGGTATGTGGTGCCTATCAAATAATATGCCAATGTCACGATGTTCAGGGATGCCAAGGAGTTGAAGAAAAAGCTTGTGTTGGTGGCCAAACACACAGATAAGGATATAAAACACTATGTGGATAACTGCTCGGTGTGTGCCCAAAGTAACCCAAATCATTATGTTAATGAAGGTGAGTTTAGGCATAACAGACTCGTGAACGGACCCTGGACAAACTTACAGATAGATTATGTTGGCCCTCTGCCACCATGCTAGAGGGGTACACGTGTTCATCATTGACACATTTGGCAAATGGGTTGAAGCTTTTCCTACCAGGAATGACACGGCTAAGACCACGGCTGATATACTATTATGGCTGATGGGGGACTCCTATTGAGTCAAACCAAGGCACCCATTTTACTGCCCAGGTCATGCAAAATGTAACGTCCTTATTGGTAATAAACTCATATTTCCGCACAGCACACCATCTGCAGTCAAGTGGTATAGTGGAGAGAATGAATAGTATCCTGAAAACCATGATTCAGGAAACTGTCCAACAGATGAATTCCACGTGGAATACTGTTCCATCTTTTGTCCTCGTGATGGTAAGGAATGGAGTATCAAGCTCGACTGGGTTCAGCCCCCATGTTTTGATGACAGGACGACCCATAAGAGAAATAGGAGGTCTCATGACCTCCCAGGAGCCGAGCCTGTAGCCATTGGTCATGAAGAGGCCGTGCAGCAGCTATGGGACAACATCCAGGCTGCACAAATGGCAGCAGCAGTCATGATGGGACAGAGGAAGAAGTGCAGTAAAGCATATTTCAATGGCAAGGTGAAGCCTATTGACTACGAGGTAGTCAATAGGCTGCCTCCACCACCCTCTGAGGCAGAGAATTCCACAGACTCACCACTCTCTGTGAGAAAAAGTGTTTCCTCGTCTCCGTTCTAAATGGCTTACTCCTTATTCTTAAACTGTGGCCCCTGGTTCTGGACTCCCCCAACATCGGGAACATGTTTCCTGCCCCAAAGACGCACTGTGAAAATGGTCACGTCATTGACATCTGATGAGAGCAGAGCTGAAGGTAACTTCACGGTATGTAGTGTGGCTTTGAGAAGATAAGGTGCCCGGAATTAACATCTTGCAAAATAACCGTAAAATGAGAAGGAAATATGAACAGGCAATGTAATTAAGAACTCACTTGCCTCACTAGATAAGGAAAAATCTAGGTGGTTGCCGGAGGTTGCAGGTAGTGGACGGTCTTACCTTCCACTACCTGCAACCTCCGGCAACCACCTGCAACCTCCGGCAACCACCTGCAACCTCCGGCAACCATGTTCAACTAGCATCGTAACCAGCTTCGACTAAAAAATTACCGATTTTTAAAACGGCAACCTATTTTTAGTCGGGGCCGGATTTGAATTTTTTGAAATAATCTCCGGAACATAGAAGAAGCGGAAACCACTTTCGACCATTGGGGAGACTGACAAAAATCTCCGGGAACCGCACGGAAACCTTGGGTGGGGCGCAAAGTCTCCAGAGGTTTCTGTTCAGGTTTCCTAAGTGGGACAGGGGCATGACTCTCCTTCATGCTCGAGAGTAATCCTCGTATACTCGAGGCCTCAGCTAGGTCGCGGCGTATTTTTCAACATGTTGAAAAATGCCCGCGATTAAAAAAAGGTCGCCATGGAAAAAAATCAATACTTTTTTTACTCGTATGTTTAGTCATAGTAGGTCGTAGTAGGTCATAGTAGATCGGCATGTTAGTCGTAGGTAATCGAGGGTAGTCGAAGGTAAACGAAGGTAGTCGAAGGTAGTCGTAGATAATCTTCATCATAGTCGAAGGGATGTCGAAAGAGATATAACCATATAACCATATAACAATTACAGCACAGAAACAGGCCATCTCGACCCTTCTAGTCCGTGCCGAACACGTATTCTCCCCTAGTCCCATATACCTGCGCTCAGACCATAACCCTCCATTCCTTACCCGTCCATATAACTATCCAATTTATTTTTAAATGATAAAAACGAACCTGCCTCCACCACCTTCACTGGAAGCTCATTCCACACAGCCACCACTCTTTGAGTAAAGAAGTTCCCCCTCATGTTACCCCTAAACTTCTGTCCCTTATTGAAGGTCGTCTTCACTCTCCGCTATTCGGTGTCCAATTTTCCCGAAGTTAGTCGTAGCTAGTCATAGCTAGTCTTCAACATAGTCGAAGGAGGTCTTCTACATAGTCGAAGAAGGTCTTCTACATAGTTGAAGAAGGTCTTCAACATGACATTTTTTCAAACTCTCCTAAACTCTTCTAAACTCGCCAATTAGGTCGCTCAAGTGGGACAGCCCCTTAAGAGGAAGGGACCTGAATTTGAAACCTTCTACCAACAGAGTAAATCTGGCTAATTCATTCATACTGAGTCATGAGTTCTGCGATTTAGTTTAAGAAATTATGTTGGAATTGTAAAGTAGATGAGAGGTTATTAGAAGTCAATGGTTTGCATGGATGCTTAAGTAACTCGAGTGTCAAAAAAGATTAATCGGCCTGTCAAGCTGCCGGCAGTCGCCTGAAAAACCGGCAACTGGAACGGCGACTGTCAGAGTGGAACACACACACACAAACACATCGCAAAGGCAGGGGATAGGGGAAGCGGGGGGAACGCTGTCTGAAATTCACACGGTGCAAAACCAAGGTGATACAGACACACACTGCGATGAACAGGAAGGTTGGTGCTGTAATTCAGAAGGCTAAAGCACAGTGCATGGTAAGTCCTTTAAAATAGAAGGGGGGGAGAAGGGGGGAGAAGGGGGGAGAAGGGGGGAGAAGGGGGGAGAAGGGGGGAGAAGGGGGGAGAAGGGGGGAGAAGGGGAGAGAAGGGGAGAGAAGGGGAGAGAAGGGGAGAGAAGGGGAGAGAAGGGGAGAGAAGGGGAGAGAAGGGGAGAGAAGGGGAGAGAAGGGGAGAGAAGGGGAGAGAAGGAGGGAGAAGGAGTGGAGACAACTTTTACGAAGCCAGAGATACACGGCTGCGAAGTTCGGCAGACATTTAACATTACCGGTGGAAACATTATCCTTAGTTCTGAAAACTACTGCTTACGTTTTTTTTCCCCAGTGAGCCAATGAAATTGAGCCCGAAATGAGTCAGCACTGGCTACAACCTACGAGAACCTATGAGAACCTTCGACCTCCTGGCAACCCACTAGGACCTCCTGGCGACCCACCTACAGCACGATAATTCACTCTACTCTCCATGACGGCTTCATTCTAGTCATAATGAGGCCGCGACTAGTTCCCAGAATACGGGAACTCCTCACGACCATGAAGGCGACTCCCCGGCAACCACCCGTGAACATGTGGCGACCATGTGGCGACTGCATAGTCTCCTGCAGTCGACTAAAAAGTCGCCTGTGGGACAGGCCCATCAGTTGTACTAAAGTTAGGTTTAGAGTCTTTGACACTTCAGTTGATACCCTGTAGAGGTAATAAGGTCAACAGTGGTCTGGTACAGATATTAAACTGTGCAGAGCAACAGCAGGAAGAATTAAATCCTGATGAGTGTGAGGTGTTGCAATTTGGAAGTTTTAATGTGGGCAGGACATATAAAATAAAAATGTAGTATTGAAGATCAAAGTGGACCATAGAAACATAGAAAATAGATGCAGGAGTAGGTCATTCGGCCCTTCGAACCAGCACCGCCATTCAATATGATCATGGCTGATCATCCAACTCAGTATCTCATACCTGCCTTCTCGCCATACCCCCTGATCCCTTTAGCCACAAGGGCCACATCTAACTCCCTCGTAAATTTAGCCAATGAACTGGCCTCAACTACCTTCTGTGGCAGAGAATTCCAGATTCACCACTCTCTGTCCATGATGAAGTCAACAGTCCTCTGATGATGGCAGCATATGTAGACAGTGGTCAAGGTGGTGTACAGGATGCTTGACTTCATTACCCTGGACATTGAAAATGAGATGTAGGGAGATCTTGGTACAATTTTATAAAACACTGATGGACCATAGCTGGAATTCACTGCATGTTCAGAAGCATGTGACACATTGCAATGGTGCTGGAAATATTCACTAGGATGTTGTATGGCATCGAATGTTTGCTTTATGAGGTGACAGTGGGTAAGCTGGGTTTATTTTCCTTCAGAACACGGACACAAAAAGCTGGAGAATGCAGCGGGTCAGACAGCATCTCTGGAGAAAAGGAATGTTTCGGGTTGAGATCCTTCTTCAGGCCTTCAACCAGAATAGGCTAAGAGGAACCTGATTGTGTTATACAAAACCTATGAGGTAGGTTAGCTAGAAATATATTCTGGCCCATGCCACATGGCAGTAGTCTCTAACACCAGAGGGGGTAAGTTTATCGTGAGATGTGCAAGGTTTAGAGGGGATCCAAGGAAAAATATTTTTTGAGTCAAAGTGTGGTTACAATCTAGAACAGACTGCCTGAGAAGTGGTGGAGACTGATGTTCGCAGAACGATGAAGCAGCATTTAAAAAAAACACCCTGAGCCCTCTGTGCTTTATCACTCTAACCAGCAGATACTATTTACAACAGGAGATGTACAACATCAACATCTTAAAATTCCATTCTGGAAATAGATTAAAGTAACTTTGTATCAATTGTGAATGCATCTAGATGCTCCTAAATGATCATAAATATCTGATACCATATACATTTGAACTATTGTTAAATAAGGATTTGACATAAGTGTTTCATGATGATCTGCTAAAGAATTGCATTTGTTCCCCAAGATAATTAGCAATATATTCTAAAAACAGATCAAATCATTGTGAATCAGAAAGTAAGTAAGCCCATAGACTAGTTTAGATTAGTTTAGTTTAAAGAAACGGAAACAGGCATGTCGGCCGATCGAGTCCGCGCCGACCAGCGATCCCCGCACACTAACACTATCCTACACACACTAGGGACAATGTACACTTATACCAAGCCAATTACCCCGCAGACCTCAACATTTTTGGAGTGTGGGAGGAAACCAAAGATCTCGGAGAAAACCCATGCAGGCACGGGCAGAACGTACAAACTCTGTACAGCCATACCCCGTGGTCGGGATCGAACCCGGGTCTCCGGTGCTGCAAGCGCTGCGCCACTGTGTCACCCTTGAAAGTTTATAGTCATTGAAAGTTCACTGTAGCAGTAAAAAGATGTTCTATGTTTCTGAATCCTGATGACATAATCAGCTGTCAATTTCTTACATTTAAAAATCATGCATAGAAGTCTAAAAATAAAGACATGGATTCAAATGCTTTCTGTGACAGAGAATTCCACAGGTCCATCATTCTCTGCCTGAAGACATTCCTCATTATTTCAACTTCAAATGGGCAATCAATTATCCCTGGAGTCTCAGCTCTGGTCCCACTTTCAACTTTTCTGCATCTGATCTGCTTTAGGTAGAATTTTGCAGGTTTCTACCAGTTTCCTTACATTCCCTCGTGGTTAGAAAAATAAAAGCCAAATGGACTCAAACTCTCTTCATATGCCCTTTGCTGCCAAATACACCTTTCATCACATGAGAATAAAGGCTTAGTACTCAGGAGAAAAGGAATAGCTGACGACCCTTCTACAGTCAGGAGAAAGGTGTAATGCCCCTGTCACACTTAGGAATCCTGAATGGAAACCTCTGGAGACTTTGTGCCCCACCCAAGGTTTCCGTGCGGTTCCCGGAGGTTGCCGGAGGTTTTTGTCAGTCTCCCTATCTGCTTCCACTACCGGCAACCATCTGCAACCTCCAGGAACCGCACGGAAACCCTGGGTGGGGCGCAAAGTCTCCAGAGGTTTCCATTCAGGTTTCCTAAGTGGGACAGGGGCATTACTGTCAGTTGAGCCGTCATGCCAAATAAGATTTGCTCAAAACCAAATGTATCTAATTGCACAAACTAAATGGTTATTTGGAACATTATTTATATTTGTTATTTTGCTCATATTCTCTTAAATACATCCTAGGTAGGAAAAGAGATGAAATCATGTGGAATTGGTGTCGAGATTTGGGAAAGTGATTAGAAAACAGAATCTCATGGGTGGTAATCTCTGGATTAGTCCCAGAGCCACATGCTCGTGAAGGCAGGAATAGATGACCAGGCCAGATGAATGTGTGGGGTGCGGGTCAGGAATTCAGGTTTTTCAATAAATGGGACAAATTAACTCTTATGGGGCAGAGGTGACCTGTACAGGAGGGATGAGTTGCACCTGAACTAGATGAGTTCCAATATCTTGGAAGAGAGATTTGCAAGGGCTACTCAAGGGACTTTCAACTAGATTGGCAGGCAAGACAGCTGGCAAGACAACAGGCTGGCGAGTGGAAGGCTTTCAAAATGAGATAGCAAGAGTACAGGTGCAGCATGTTGCTATTCAGGTGAAGGATAAGCCTGGCGTTTTAGGGAACTCCGCCTTAACCTACCTGATCTCCCGATTGCTCAGCACTTTAACTTCCCCTCCCATTCCCAATCTGACCTTAGACTACTTCCATAGGAAGTGTAGTACATTTAAGGAAGCAATTAGGAGGGCAAAAAGAGGACATGAAATGGAGCTGGCAAGCCAGGTAAAGGAAAGACGAAAATCTGAAACCATGGGAACATTTTCCTGCTCCTTGAAACAAGACGGCATAGAAGACTAGAAGACCACTCTGCTGTTTCACATCATCTCTGCATTCATGTAGAACTGCTAACAGCCGACATGTGAAATTGCCCTTGAGGGATGTAATTTGCTCGCAAGTAGCATTTATCTCCTTAAGTGTCTCCTGAATTACAACTTACTATGGCCCAGTGGAGCAGCTGGTAGAGTTGATGCCTCACAGCGACAGAGACCCGTGTTCAATCCTGACAACGGGTGCTGTCTGTGTGGTGTTTGCACGTACTCTATGTGATTCTGTGGATTTCCTCTGGGTGCTCCGGCTTCCTCAAACATCTCAAAGAAATGCGGCCTTGTAGCTAACAATGTAAATTGCCCCTTGTGTGTAGGGAGTGGATGATCAAGTAGATAACATAGAACTAGTGTGAACAGGTCGGGATGGACTTGGTGGGTTGATGAGATCTGGGAGTGCAAGTACATAGTTCCTTGAAGGTGGTGTCATGGGTAGATGGGTTGTTCATAAAGGCTTTTGGCACATTGGCCTTCATCAGTCTGTATCTATCAACCTTTGAGTATTGAGTAAGGAAGTTGGGAGGTCATGTTGCAGTTATTTAAGATCTTGGTGAGGCCGCATTTGGAGTAGTGTGTTCAGTCTGGGCACAATGTTACAGAAAAGATGTCAAGTTGGAAAGGGTACAGACTTACAACGATGTTGCCAGGACTGGAGTGTCTGGGCTATAGGGCGAGGTTGAATCAGCTGGGATTTTAATTCCTTGGAGCGCAGGAGGATGCGGGGTGCATACATACATCATCACATCACTAAAAGAACTCTATCTCCAACCATTGCAAAGTAACAGCCCGTTCCCAGTTAATTTTGTACATTTATAGGGACTGAAAACTTGAAAGATCTTTCGAAGGCAGATGGAAAAACAGCAGACCCTTTTTAGAAATGTCAGAGGGTCCCTGGCAATCAGTGACTGCTTGTGCTGAGATGACCACGTTTGCATTGTTGCACTTATCCATTGTGCTCATCCTCTGCCCTCTGTTCTTTGAAAAAGGTCCTGGTTGGCACTGAGCCCCACGGGTAGAATATCGCAGAGGCACGGGGGCGCAGCGATAGAGCTACTGCCTTTACAGCAAAGAAACCTGGGTTCGATCCTGACTACGGGTGCTGTCTGTACGGAGTTTGTATGTTCTCCCTGTGACCTACGTGGATTTTCTAAGAATTTTTCGTTTTCCTCCCACACTCCAAAGACCTTCAGATTTGTGGGTTAATTGGCTTGGTATAAATGTAAATTGTCCCTAGTATGTGTAGGGTAGTGTTAATGTGCGGGGATTGCTGGTCGGTGAAGACTCGGTGGGCTGAAGGGCCTGTTTCCGCGCTGTATCTCTAAACTAAATTAAACTAAACTAAACTAAAGGTTGCCCTCAGTCCCATTGGGGCCCTGGAGTGAGGAGGAGGAGGATGAGGGACATCTGAAGTGTTGTTTTCCTGTCATGCCTCTCCCCACCATCTCTCTGGGTGAATGCAGACTCAAACCTCCTTGGCTGCAAGGCACAGATTAAAGATTTACAGTGAGGAGCATGGACTGGAAGGGATGTTCCCACTCCCAACGATGAGTTTCCTTCAGTGCAAAGAGCAGCCTGTGTATCTGGAATGTATACTTGGCCGAGCTGCCTTTTCGTTCTAAATTTTGCTTCCCTCTTTCAGAATGGTTGTCAAAAATTGCAGGAGGGCCTTGGTCGTTTGGGCAGGCGGGCTGAGGAATGATTGATAGAATTTGAGAAAGGTTGATAGATACAGAGAAATATGAGGGGTTGGATTTTGGGAAGTCTAACATGGGCAGTACCTACACAGTGAATGGTGGGGCTCTGGAAAGTGTTGAAGAACCCAGGGATCTAGGAGTGTGGGTACATAGTTCCTTAAAAGTGGCGTCACAGGTAGATAGGGTGGTCAGAAGGGATTTCGGCACATTGGCCTTCATCAGTCACAGGGTTGAGTATAGAAGTTGGGATGTCATGTTGCAGTTGTACAGAAGTTGGTGAGGCCACATTTAGAGTATTGTGTTCAGTTTTGGTCAGTATATTATAGGGAAAGATGTTGTCAAGCTGGAAAGGGACTGGAAAGGGAGTGCAGGAGGATGACATGCGATCTTTCCGAAATCATGAGAAGAATAGATTGGATAAATGCACAGCGTCATTTGCCCGGAGTAGGGGAATCAAGAACCAGAGGACAAAGCTTCAAGGTGAGGGTGGGGAGATTTAATAGGAACCTGATGGGTAACGTTTTCGCACAACGGGTGGTGGGTGTATGAAACGAGCTACCAGAGTTGAGGCTGGTCCTATCGCAATGTTTAAGAAACATTTTGATAGGTACATGGATTGGATAGGTTTAGAGGGCTGTGGGCCAAATGCAGGCAGGTGGGACGAGTGTAGATGGGGCACGTTGGTCAGGGTATGCAAGGTGGGCCAAAGTGCCTGTTTCCATGCTGTATGGACACTGTGACTCTATGAAATGGACAGAGATCCTGTGACTTACAAGGACCTACAATACTGGTAGCAAAAGCTCGTCCAGGTTTTGAAACATATTCCGTCCACAATACTTCACTTCTGCTGAGTCCTGTTGGGAATGCAACAAAAAGATGGAGATCACTAATTTCAAACTTCTAAACTTCAAGATTCCTGTGATATTCACCTCCATTCTACCCTTCCCCCACATACCTAACAATAACGACAAATAATGGATTTGTTCAGGTATTTGCCAAAAAATGTCGCTGGTAATCAATCCAATCCGTCTTATGACACATGATCTTAGAACATATGTGGTGCAATGGTAGAGTTGCTGCCTTACAGCGCCAGGGGCCCAGGTTTGATCCTGACTACGGATGCTTGCCTGTACAGAGTTTGTACATTTTCCCTGTGACCTACGTGGGTTTCCTCCAAGATCTTTGCTTTCCTCCCACACTCCAAGGACGTACAGGTTTCTAGGTTAATTGTCCTGGTCTAAATGTAAAATGTCCCTAGTGTACGCAGGATAATGTTAATGTGCGGGGATCGCTCGTTGGCACGGACCCGGTGGGCCGAAGGGCCTGTTTCCACACTGTATCTCTAAACTAATCTAAACAGCATGACTAGTTTGGTTTAGTTTAGAGATGATAGTATGGAAACAGGCCCTTCAGCCCAACGTGTTCATGTTGGCGACTGATCACCCATTCACATTAGTTCTATATTATCCCACTTTCTCATCGACTCCCCACAAACTAGGAGCAATTTTACAGAGGCCAATTAACCTACAAACCCAGACGTCTTTGGGATGTTGGAGGAAACCAGAGAAAACCCACATGATCGCAGGGAGAGTGTGCAAACACTGCACAGGCATCGTCCGAAGTCAGGATTGAACTCTGGCTCTATGAGGCAGCACCTCCAATAGCTGCGCCTCTGCGTCGCAGTATTAAATAAATTAAATAAAAATGAGAAATAAAATAAAAAGCTAAATCTTTAATTAAAATTCGAATACACTCCAAAAAAAGTGACCAATTTAGGACGAAGCCTAATCGTTCAGCCCTGCGCTAACAATTCATCATTGTTTAAATGAGAAAAACAATGCCTGTGTCAACATACAAACAGAGAGAGTTCTTAATTTAATTGTGAATACATCTGCAACTCATTACACCTACAGTACCTTCAATGAATGACTCATAGATACAAAGGGGGAAAAAATGAAGCTTGCCTTATAAAATGTCTGCAATATTATTTCTGCAATTACTTAGCACGTAAGGTGGCAGTAACAGATGGCCAGGGTGATTTTGGAACTATATTAAGGGGCTGGTGACCTCCTGCAATTGTCAATGTTCCGGTAAAATATAAACCAATGGACAGATTCAGTCTCGGATGAAATGTTCCTGGATAACATTTACCCCTCTCAACTACCTAAACCATTTATATGGTCATGATCTTTCTGCTGCTTTCCCATGCATTGTAAGAAGGATTGAGCATTAAAATCTTCAATTGTGAACTGTTTTGGGATATCCTGAGATTATGCAAGCACTTTCTATCCTTTGCAGCAAAGACATTTCTATTTAGAGTATTTAGAGAAACAAGAGCAAGTAGGGGGGCACGATGGCGCAGCGGTAGAGTTGCTGCCTTACATAGAAACATAGAAACATAGAAAATAGGTGCAGGAGTAGGCCATTCGGCCTTCAAGCCTGCACCGCCATTCAATATGATCATGGCTGATCATACAGCGCCTACAGTGCCAGAGGCCCTGGTACGATCCCAACTATGTGTGTACGGAGGTTTGTACGTTCTCCCCATGACCGCGTGGGTTTTCTCCGAGATCTTCGGTTTCCTCCCGCTGGGATCGCTGGTCAGTCCGGACTCGGTAGGCCGAAGGTCCTGTTTCCGCACTGTATCTCTAAACTAAACTAAAAACTAAGCAAAAAGAAGATGATCACAAAATGCTGGAGTAACTCAGCAGGACAGGCAGCATCTCTGGGAAGCAAGAATGGGTGACGTTTTGGGTCGAGACCCTTCTTCAGACTGAGACAGGGGAGAGGGAGATACAGAGATATGGAAGTGTGAGGTGTGAAAACGAGACAAAGAGAAAACAAATCAAGGAAAATGTAGAGTAGATCATTGTTAGCTAGGAGAAGGTAACAACAAAGCAAACAGAGATAAAATGTGCATGAGGACGGACAGTCATGCTGGTCGGAGAACTGGGAAAGTGGGAGAAATGGAGAGAGAGAGAGGGAAAGCAAGTGTTACTTGAAGTTAGAGGTCAATATTCTTACTGCTGGGGTGTAAGCTGCCCAAGCGAAATGTGAAGTGTTGTTCCTCCAATTTGTGCAAGGTCTCACTCTGACAATGGAGGAGGCCCAGGACAGAAAGGTCAGCATTGGCATGGTATGCTTGTTATGAATGAATGTATGAATGAATTCATAAGTTTATGAATGAATGAATGAATGAATGAATGAATGAATGAATGAATACGTTTATTGGCCAAGTATGTTCACATACAAGGAATTTGCCTTGGTGCTCCGCTCGCAAGTGACAACATGACAACATGACATATTTGTATGCTTTGCATATATCTTGAAGAAACCATCCACAAAGATAGAGAAAAACTCCAATAATCCACTAACCATTCAGAAATGTCTAAAAGGTTTAGAGGGATATTCACGGGCAGTTGGGACTAGATGGGGCAGCTTGATCGACATGAGAAAATTGAGATGAGGGGCCTGTTTCTTTGCTGCATAACTCCATGACTACGTACATCCAAATAGTTTGGTATCCCCAGTTTCTGTGCCCTCATCAGGCCCCCAGTTCCTGAGCCCGATATTTTCTTTCTGGGGCCCCGCATCATGTCCACCTCAAACACAAACTGAGCTCCACATCCTCACAATCCCCAGCCAGGCATCATGGCCCTGTTTTCCATGATCCCCAAACACCCTCACATGAAATGTGTAGGAGGGAACTACAGATGCTGGTTTACACCAAAGATAGACACAAAATGCTGGAGCAACTCAGCGAGTCTCGACCCGAAATGTCACCCATCCCTTCCATCCAGAGATGCTGCCTGTCCCGCTGAGTTACTCCAGCATTTTGTGTCTACACTCACGTGAAACTTATTTTCGAAGCCAGGAGGCCAGTAACACATAGAACGGGTTCTGCAGAAGTCACACAAGTAAGGACAAATTCTATCACATCTCTTTCTCGACCAGGAAACACATTTATTAGCAATGTTGGAACTCATGACGGTGGGAGGTAGATATGCAATATACCACACAATATGTTTATTGTCCGATATACTTTGTGGGTCAAATATTATAGAAGCATTTAGTCATATAGCACAGTCCCTTATGCTTGATCACATCTCCAGAAATCTATAAATGCCTTGAATGTCTGAAGTTCCAGACTGTCTACCTCTCACCGGCACGAAACATCGGGAAAGGCCTGATCATTTTATCATGAGCTTTCACCTGCCGTACTATATGTTTAGAAATCAAATTATATATGAGCAAGGCCAGCGCATGAGAATGTCTGATGAAGTATCTTGACCCGAAATGTCGCCCATTCCTTCTCTCCAGAGATGCTGCCTGGCCCGCTGAGTTACTCCAGCATTTGGTGTCTCTCCAGAGATGCTGCCTGTCCCGCTGAGTTACTACAGCATTTTGTGTCTATCTTTGGTGTAAACCAACGTCTGCAGTTCCCTCCTACGTATGAGAATGCTATTTTTAAAACTCAGTCGCTGTCCTTTGGATCAATGAGTGCTGTGTGTACTGGCAACTCTTCCCCTCTCTGCACATCCTTTTTACTAGTTCAACTGTTGTATTTATATTCCTTTGTAGTAAAATTCATTTCTAAAATTCCGCAATGTTAGTAGATAATTGATGATTCCCAGGCACACCAATTTGTTCCTTTCAATATGTAGTATACTGCAGACTCAGAAATTCAGGCTGTGCAATAATGAGTAACTTGTTCGACACAGGGAAGGCCAAGCCACACAAAATCTGCCTGTAGGGAATGAGAAACAATGTGAATGAACAAATTCAATTGAGTCGATATTGCCATTTCCATGATATAAACATAACTTTGCAGCCCATTGCTAATACTAGAATGCATTAGATGCAACACTTTAAATCTTTAATATCACCAGTTATCAAACGGTTCAAAAATTGAGATGTTAACTGTTTTGCTGTCTTGATCTTTCATGCCTGTTACTCATAAGGTCATAGAGTGATACAGTGTGGAAACTTGTCCACACCGGCCAACATGTCCCAGCTACATTAGTGCCATCCGCCCATGTTTTGTCCACATCCCTCCAAACCTGTCCTATCCATGTACCTGTTTAAGAAAGAACTGCAGATGCTGGAACAATCGAAGGTAGACAAAAAATGCTGGAGAAACTCAGCGGGTGAGGCAGCATCTGTGGAGAGAAGGAACAGGCGACATTTCAGGTTGAGACCCGAAATGTCACCTATTCCTTCTCTCCATAGATGCTGCCTCACCCGCTGAGTTTCTCCAGCATTTTTTGTCTACCTATCCATGTACCTGTCTAACTGTTTCTTAAACGTTGGGTTAGTCCCTGTCTCAACTACCTCCTCTGCCAGCTTGTTCCATACACCCACCACCCTTTGTGTGAAAAAGTTACCCCTCAGATTCCTATTAATTTTTTTACCCCTTCACCTTAAACAATGTCCTCAGCTCCACGATTCACCTACTCTGGGCAACAGACTCTGCATCTACCCAATCTATTCCTCTCATGATTTAATACGCCTCCATAAGATCAGGCCTCATCCTCCTGCGCTCCAAGGAATAGAGTCCCAGCCTACTCAACGTTTCCTCATAGCTCAACCCTCTGAGCCTCTGACATTTTGATGTTGCCCTATTCTAAATCCATCTTCATCATCATCATCGTTGAAAACATCAACGGGCACGGTGCTGTGTACGTCAGTGATTGCAACTTCTACTGAAGTGTGGATGGCCGTTGGCTCCTTCGGAGATCATCCACCCTTTGATAGTTTTTGGTCCTGCTGGGGGTCCACAGCCCCTTCCTCACCTAGCAAACCAGGTGGGGGAGACGGTTTAGTCGCCGACTATCCGACCATGGAGCAGGTAGCACGAGATTACATGGTACCCGTGGCAGGGGGAACTCCCGCCGACGTGACTCCACAGTGTTCACAAATCCACAGTTTTCAAAATATCTCCTGCTGTTTTCGTGAGGTACTTGTGAAGGGTTACTGTACAAGCCAATGCAAGAGGACCATTACAGTGAAAGTGAACTCAAGCCAGGTCAATTGTTTTGAGAATGGATAGGCAGTTTAATCCACAAAACATTTCAGCATTTTGCAAACTCAATGCCAGATCATTACGTTTCGGCTTTAGCGCACATGTGCAATTAGGAAAGCACAAAGGGACAATTTGATGTCCTCACTCGTGAACAGTAATTATAAATATTAATACTTCTGAATCCAAAGATTTCTCTACACTTCAAACCAAAGCATCAAGGTAGAAACAAGGAATTGCAGATGTCAGTTAATACACCAAAAGGAAAAAAAGTGCTGGAGTAACTGAGCAGACCAGGCAACATCTCTGAAGAACATGCATAGGTGACATTTCGGGTTGAGATCTTTCGTCTGGAGAAGGGTCTGCCTGGCCTGCTCAGTTACTCCAGCACATGGTGTCCTTCAGCAAATGTTGCCGTTCTACAGCTGTTTTCGAGAACGGCTTTGTGAAAGACATCCGTTTACTTGTAAGGACCTAGTGAACACTTCTTCAGTATTGATATTTTGGATTGTTATTTAGTCAGTCCTAAGAAGTTCTCCACGGCCACAGCGCAAATGGATGTTGCTCCTGCAGCATCCTATCACAATGCAACACAACTTTGTTTGGCAACTGCTCTGCTCAAGACTGCAATAAATTGCAGAGAATTTTGGACGCAGTCCAGTCCATCACACAAATCAGTCTTATCCACCCATCATACCGCGACCTCCATCAACACCATCTACACTTCATGCCTCGGGAAAGCAGCCAACATAAACAAGTATCAATTACCATCAAGTAATTTCCTTTTCTATCCTCTCTCATCGGGAAATACAAAAGAACATACAAAAGCTTGAAAGAGCATGCCACCAATACAATACAATACAATACAATACCGTTTATTGTCATTTGAATCTCAAATGAAGTTCAAACTAAATTTGGTTTCTGCAGACATACAACAAAAAAAGAACCAAGACTCACACCAACACAATTTACACAAACATCCATCACAGTGAATCACCAGATTCAAGAACAGCTTATTCCCCACAGTTAAGGATGCGCTAAGGATGCAGTGTCGAGCTGCCAATCTACCTTGTTACGGCGTTTGCACTTTTTTTATCTGCTCTTGCTCTGTGGATGTAGCACGGTATTCCGCACTCTGTTTACTTTCTCTTTTTGCCCTCCCTTTTGTATGGTTTGATTGTACTCATACAAACCAATTTTTTTCACTGTATCTCAGCACACATGACAATAATGCAACCAATACCAATATAGAGCGGGCTCTTGAGAACCACATTCATGGATGTCCTTCCCATTTTATCAGGACAGACGGAGAAGGCTACATCCTGCACGTATCAACTGCAAGAAGCAGCTTCTTGAACATGCTAAAACATATGTGTCTCAGGACACTGAAGATATCATGGCAAGCATTTGCCGACCTTTGCAACTGCTCTGCTTGACCACATGGACATTGTTTACAGGTGACTCCAGAAGAAACCAAGATATTCCGTTTCTACATCTCAGATTCAATCTAGGGTTCTGACAGAGATATATGAAGTCTCTTGCAATCGAGCCCTCAGAAGACAGCAACTACACAGCATCAGAGGTCTAGGTTCGATCCTGACCATGAGTGCTGCCTGTGTGGAATTTGTACATTCGCCCTGTGACCTTATGGGTTTCATCTGGGTGTTCCGGTTTCCTCCCACATCCCAAAGGCATGCATGTTTATAGGTTAATTGGCCTCTATAAATTGTCCCGCGTGTGTAGGGAGTGAATGCAAAAGTGGGATAATCCTCGAGGATGAATGGGTAGTTGGTGTGAACTTGCTGGACTGATGACCCTGCTTCTATCCTCAATCTTCGAACAAACAATCACACATCTTTGTAAATCTTCTCCACATTCTTTCCAGCTCACTAGCATCTTTCCTATTGCAGAGTGACCACAGCTGAACACAACAATCCAAGTGTGGCCTCACAAACATATTGCACAACTGTAACATAACATCACAACTCCTGTACTCAATTCCATGAATGATGAAGGCCAGGGTACTAAATTAGATCAGGTCGGGGGGGGACTTCCCACCGCCACGGGTACCATGTAATCCTGTGCTACCTGGTCGGATATTCGGCGACTAAACCGTCTCCCCCACCTGGTTTGCCAGGTGAGGAGGGGGCTATGGACCCGCAGCAGGACCAAAAACAAGACCTGCCAAAGGGCGGATGAGCTTCCAGCGAGCCAACGACCATCCACAATGTTGCGATCACTGTCGTACACAGCATTGTAAGGTACCCTGCCTGTTGATGTTTTCAACGATGATGATGATGACGGGACTAAAATACTTCTTCACCATCCTATCTAACCTGTGACACAATTTTCAAGGAACTATGTGCATGTAATCCTAGATCTCCTTGCTCCACGACACTCCTCTGGGCCCTACCGCTCACTATTCAATTCAATTCATTCAATTCCTGGTCTTGCCCAGGTTTGATCCCAAAATGCAGCACCTTACACTTATCTGAATAAAGCTTAATTCTATTTCTCAGTCCACTTGCCCAGCTGATTAAGATCCCTCTGTAATTATTGGTAACCATCCTCACTGTCAAAGATAACACCTATTATAGTAGGTAGACAAAAATGCTGGAGAAACTCAGCGGGTGAGGCAGCATCCAAGGAGCGAAGGAATGGGTGACGTTTCGGGTCGAGAGCCTTCTTCAGACTGATGAGGGGATGGGGGGGACGGGAAGAAGAAAGGAAGAGGCGGAGACGGTGGGCTGTGGGAGAGCTGGGAAGGGGAGGGGAAGGAGGGAGAAAGCAAGGACTACCTGAAATTAGAGAAGTCAATGTTCATACCGCTAGGGTGTAAACTACCCAAGCGAAATATGAGGTGCTGCTCCTCCAATTTTTACGGTGGGACTCACTTTGGCCATGGAGGAGCCCCAGGACAGAAAGGTTGGATTCGGAATGGGAGGGGGAGTTGAAGTGCTGAGCCACAGGGAGATCAGGTTGGTTAATGCGAACTGAGCGGAGGTGTTGGGCGAAGCGATCGCCAAGCCTACGCTTGGTCTCACTGATGTAGAGCAGCTGGCACCTAGAGCAGCGGATGCAATAGATGATGTTGGAGGAGGTGCACGTGAACCTCTGCCGCACCTGGAAAGACTGCTTAGGTCTTATAGATAACCACCTATTATAGTGTTATCTGCAAATGTACTAGCCAAACCATCAGGCACACATCTAGTCACAGGCCTTCAGTCCAAAGAAAACCAGCCTTCCACTGCCACACCACAGATGGAATACGGGAAGGAGATTCCGAACCTCGTAACCTGGTGCCAACCTTTACCTCAATGTCTGCAAGACAAAGGAGAATATGTTTGACTCCAGGAAGTGAAGCGATTCACATACCCCAGTATACATTGACGGCACCAAAGCAGAGATGGTTGAAAGCTTTGAGTTCTCAGCAGTAAATACCACCAGTAACTTATCATGGATAGTCATATCAAAGCAATGGCCAAGAAAGCAGAACATCGCCTCTACTTCCTTAGAAGACTTAGGGAGATCGGCATATCAACAACTACTCTCACCAACTTCTACAGATGCGCTGTGGAAAGCATCTTATCGGGATGCATCACAGCATGGTTTGGGGACAGCTCCATCCACGACCCCAAGAAATTGCAGAGAGTTGCGGACGTAGCCCAGACCATCACACAAACCAACATCCCTTCTATTGACTCCATCTACACTTCATGCTGCCTCCAGCATAATCAAGGACCAGTCTCACCCGAGCCACTCCCCTCTCCCATCAGGCAAGAGGCATAGAAGTGTGAAAACGCACACCTCCAGTTTCAGGAACAGTTTATTTCCAGCTGTTATCAGGCAACTGAACCATCCTATCACCAACTGGAGAGCGGTCCTGACCTACTATCTACCTCATTGGAGACTCTCTGACTAGCTTTTATCAGACTGTACTGGACTTTATCTGGCACTAAATGTTAGTCCCTTTATCCTGTATCTGTACACTTGATTGAAATCACGTACAGTCTTTTTGCTAACTGGAATGGCACACAACAAAAAGCTTTTTACTGTGCCTCGGTACACACGACAATAATAAACTAAACTAATTCTAAAGTAAACTAAACACTGTTTCCTACCATATAGCTAATTCTGTGTCCAGACAGCAAGCATGGATCCCATGTAACTTTCCAACCACAGCTGTTACTGTTTTACTGGTCTGTAGTTTACACTTTTCTATTTTCAGCTTTTCTGAAATAGAGGCACAAGATTAGCGTCGCCTATCCATGTCCTCCAGAAATGCAGCCTGGCATGCTGAGTTGCTTCAGCACTTTCTGTGCCCTTCTTTCCCTTTCTCGTCATCCAGGGTTTCTGACTCATAACTGTTTTGGCCTTCACTCTTACAGGAAGATGAAAATCTTGAAATCTCTCTTTTTGCCACACTTTTAAAATCGCCTCACTTTCTGCATGTTCCTATGCCGCAAATAATTTACTCCAATCAACTTTAGCAAGTTCCTGTCTAATATCATCAAAATTGGCCCTAGCCCAATGTAAAACTTCAACTTGTGGACCCGCCCTGTCCTTGTATATAACTATTTTAAAGGTAATAAAATTGTAGTCTAAAAAGGCTAACCCAGTGACACTTCCTTTACAGGGAGAGGCTGTGTAGATTTGGATTGTTTTCTCTGGATCGTCAGAGGTTGGGGAGAGACTTGATAGAAGTATATAAAATTATGAGAGGCATAGACAGGGTAGACAGTCAGAACCTGGGTGGAAATGTCCAACATTAGAGGGCATAGCTGTAAAGTGATAAGGGGAAAGTGTAATGGGGAATAGTTTAGTTTAGTTTGGAGATACAGAGCAGGAATCAAGCCCTTCGGCCCACCGAGTCTGCGCCGAAACGATCACCCCGCACATTAACACTGTCCTGCACATTAGGGACAATTTACAGTTTTTGTCGAAACCAATTAATGCACAAACCTGCATATCTTTGGAGGGCGGGAGAAAACCGGAGCACCCAGAGAAAACCCACGCGGTCACAGGGAGAACTTGCAGACAAACACCCATCGTCAGGATCAAGCCCAGGTCTCTGACACTGTAAGGCAGCAACGCTAACACTGCGCTTCTGTGCCGCCCAGTTTTTTTACACAGAGGGTTGTGGGGACCTGGTACGCATTGCCAGGATGGTGCGGGAGGCATCTATGATAGTGACGTTTAAGAGGCTTTTCGATTGGCACATTGAAGTGCAGGGAGTAGAGGGATATGGATCATATACGGGCAAATGAGATTGGTTAAACTTGGCATAATGTTCACTACAAACACAGTGGGCCGAAGGGTTCATTCCTGTGCTGTACTAATGTAATGTTCTATGTACTCTAATATGCTCTATTTTTTGAATAGTTCTTTTACTGATGACTTACCTAAAGTGTATGGGGCCCGAAGGAAACTGTTGCCACCACTTAAATTTCAATTTCAATCTCTTGATATAGAATCTGAGCATTTTATTAGTTCTACCTATGTCTCTTCTGAAGAACAGGCATCACCATCATAACAGAACACTGACACAGTTCTAAAAGTAAACATTTGTCATCACTGCAGATAAGAGCAAGGAACGGCACAGTAACAATCTGGAATAACACATACGTTAATAATTGTTCTGCCATTTCCTGAGAGTTGGTCACAGACAGAGGAAAAACATAGATCACATTAAGGGAATATTAACATGTAGCCCTGTGTAACATAAAATGAATATTTCAGAAAGGTGACCTGAAGAATTAACAACTTGCGGGTCTGAATAAAATGAAGGTTCAGCTTATCATTAAAGTGTAAACCTAAAATCTTACTATCAGGTAATAGATGCATAATCTAGATGACACTCACTTCAAACATATATAAATCACATCAGTGACTGTGAATTTGTAGATGGTGGCGCTATGATAAGCCGCACTTTATTATCTTTTGCAGGTAGTTTCTCAATATTACGCAGGCAAATAAAGAACACATCTTTTTATACGGCATGAATTTTTCTTCAATCATTTCTCACTTTTTGTTTATGAGACAATTACATTTGGGTTTTTAAGAAAATGGACAAGCAATGCCTAACCACAATCTGCACACTATTTCACAAAAGATTTAATGTCCTTTCAACATCTTGGTGTATTGGTGTCCAGAAAGAAATTGCTAGCTTAATATCAGATCCTTGCAGACTTGAGAATGGCTTCACAGAGTGAAAGTTACAAAATCTCTGGCACTGTTTCATTCAAATATCAAGTTGTTTTCCAGGGTTCCGAAATGATTATCAACGATATTCTTGATCTGTAAAAGCATCTCTGCATAGGTATCCTATATTATTTAAATGACAGTAAAATTGGACCATGTATGATGTTCAAGATAGGTTACGATGAACATACCATGGTTGTCTTGGTAACGTTACTCTTAAAACACATTATTCAAAAACAACCTAAGTATAAATTCTGTGGCTAAGTTTTTGTTTTTTCTAATCTATGGCGTTATAATATCTGTATACTTAATTGATAAAGTAAACTATTATATATAATATGCAACATCTATTGCTACTGGTCACAATCATATATCATGCATTCTGAACTAAGATAAGCAAGCTTGAAGTACAATGCAGGCTATTTATTTTTTTCCATCAGGGATCCTCATAAACATTTATTTTCAACAATTTCCCACAAATATAAAATTGATGACATTTATATTTAACTGTAGAGATCGTGTTTTGTTCTCAATGGCTATAGGGCTTATGCAATGCATAATTAACGTATTGTGTTTCAGCTTCCAGTATGTAATAACACTGATTAGCTAGATCAGCCTTTCAAGATGATAAGATTCCAGATTAAGAGATAATGAAGCACAGTAAATAAAATAAAGGTTTTTTCTGTTCAACAGTTCTCTTTAAGAAATTTGTGTTTACTATGCATTTGCAGGGCCAACATTGAAAGGTGATAACACTAGATCTTGAAATGGGATCACCATAATTCGCAGACAATTTATGAACTACCCACAAAATGCACATATAATATGTGCATCATTTTGATTTTAAATGACTGAACCTTAATTTGCAACATTACAAAAATCAATTTACATAAAAAGCCACAAGCAGGTTGAAAAATTGTCTTTCTTACCTCAACAAAATTACAGAGGCCAAGTTCATCTCACATGTTATGTATCTGCCTTTCTAGAAGACATGTTTTTCTCCCCTTCTCCCCTGCTGCTCTAAAGAATGAGCTCACCAACCACACGCAGAGCTGTTAAGTCTCCTGTAGCTATGCAATAACCATCCTCTTGTTCACAGTTTTGGTCATGATGCTACAGTGCCAGATTATGAGTGTAAAGCCATTGGTTGCTGGGTCTTTTACGAAATGTTTCACCTACAGCAAGCTGTGCTGTTCATTCACAAGGATTCAGCAAAACCAGGTATGCTTATCCATCTTAAAGCTGTGAACCGATTATATAATAATATGATTTTTTTTTTTTAAACACATACTGGCTAACTATAAACCTAGTACTAAAATAATCCTGAAATGATCAAAAAAGCTTGCTCTTCAAATATAAAGCCTTGTTAAAAACCTGGCACCCATGGCAACAACAAATATTGTTTGTTGTCGACAAAAGGATTGATATCCAGTTTATAGCTATATATCTAGAAAGATAATGACAAAAAATGGCTAAGGAATTTATTTGACACCTATTAATATTCTCATATAAAAGCACAAAATAAATAGTGATCTCCTCTGCAGCAATCTGAAACAAGGCAAGTACACAGCAGCAGGGGATAAAACATCTTCTAAATTGTGTTCATAACACATGACACTTTATCCCCTTTGATCTGTCATTTTCACACCTTACCCTTTCATATCTCTCGTTTCCCTCTCCCCTGACTCTCAGTCTGAAGAAGGGTCTCGACCCGAAACGTCACCCATTCCATTTCTCCAGAGATGCTGCCTGTCCCGTGAGTTACTCCAGCATTTTGTATCTACTTTGCTCTGAACTATTCCTGTCAACTTATCCATCCAGTTGTATTTTAAAAGTTGTCACTGTATTCGCTTCATAGCTTCATCTGCCAGCTCATCCCAGATACGGATTGTCTTCTGAGTGAAAAAGTTCCCCTGAGGTCCCTCGTAAATCTCTCCCCTCTCACCTCAAGCCTATGCCCTCTAGCTTTGGAATCATCTTCCCTGGGACCGTTCACTTTATCCATGCCCCTCATGATATTTAAAATCTCAAAATGCTCTCCACTCAGCCTCCTACACTCCAAAAGAAAATAGCCCAGCCTATCCATCGTCTCCCTATAACTCAAGCCGCAATGCTAGGTAAAATCCTGCTAAGTCTTCTCTGCGCCCAATCTAAATTAATTTTATCATCTCTAAATCTGGGTGACCAGAACTACAGATAGTACTACATGTGTTGTCTCACTAACGATTTGCATACCTGCATTCTAATGTGCTATCTTTTGTACTCAATATCGGTCCCAATGAAGGCAAATTTAGTTTAGTTTAGGGATACTGCGTGGAAATAGGTGGAAACCCCGCATGTTAACACTACCCCCCTATACACACTAGGGACAATTTATATTTATACCAGGCCAATTAACTTACAAACCTGTGCGTCTTTGGAGGTGTGAGAGGAAACCAAATATCTTGGAGAAAACCCACGCAGTCACGGGGAAAACGTACAAACTCCGTACAGACAGCACCCGTAGTCAGGATCGAACCCGGGCCTCTGCGCATTTGCACTCAATATTCTTCCCAATGAAGGCAAGTGAGTCAAGCACTTCCTTCACCACATTGTCCACCGGGCTCACCACTTTCAGGGAATATAGCTCCTGTACTCCAGGATCATTCTGTTCTGCATTCTCCAGGGCTCTACCATTCACTATGTAAGTATTGCCGATATTTGCCCTTCCAACATACAACATCTCACACATGTCAGAGTAGACATGGGCGGCTCGGTGGCGCAGCGGTAGAGTTACTACCTTTACAGAGCTTGCAGCACCGGAGGCCCGGGTTCTCCACATGACCCTGTGGGTTTTCTCCGAGATTTTCGGTTTCCTCTCACACTCACTCCAAAGACCTACAGGTATGTAGGTAAATTGGCTTGGTAAATGTAATAATTGTCCCTGGTGAGTGTAGGAGAATGTTGATGTGTAGGAAGGAATTGCAGATGCTGGTTTAAACCGAAGATAGACACAAAAAGCTGGAGTAACTCAGCGGGACAGGCAGCATCTCTGGAGAGAAGGAATGGGTAACATTTCGGGTCGAGTCGAGACCCTTCTTCGGACTGGTTAGGGATAAGGGAAGTACGGAGTCCCCTCTTTCCACCTCCCACTCCACCGGCAGCCCCACCTATGACTCTTCATACTGCTCAGGTCAAGATGATGCTGGACAGACTGAAGCCAGGGAAAGCAGTGGGGCCTGATGACACCAGCCCAAGGCTACTGAAGACCTGCTCTTCAGAGCTGTGTGGTATTCTAACACACCTGTTCAACCTGAGCTTGCGTCTACAGAAGGTTCCAAGGCTGTGGAAAACATCTTGCCTGGTACCTGTCCCAAAGAAAACCCATCCCACTCTCCACAATGACTACAGACCAGTAGCGCTCACTTCACATATTATGAAGACATTTGAGAGACTTGTCCTTTCCTACATCAGGACTAGTGTGTCAAATCAAATGGATCCTTTACAGTTTGCATATCAGCCTAACATCAGTGTCGATGATGCCCTCATTTACATGCTGCAGAGGGTGTACACACATTTGGACACTACTGATGCATCTGTAAGGATTACATTTTTTGACTTCTCAAGCGCCTTCAACACAATTCAGCCCCGACTGCTAGGGGAGAAGATGGAGAAGATGAAAGTGGATCCATCACTGGTACTGTGGTGTTTGGATTACCTTTCCCTCAGACCACAGTACGTGCGCCTACAGAACAGTGTCTCGGGCACCATCTTGAGCAGCACAGGGGCTCCACAAGGAACTGTGCTGGCTCCGTTCCTGTTTACCATCTACACAGCGGATCTCCAATATAACACCAACAGCTGCTTTTTGCAGAAGTTTTCGGATGACACAGCTGTTGTCGGCCTCATTAAAGGGGGCAATGAGGAGGAGTATAGAGACATAATAAGTAACTTTGTGGAGTGGAGTGCACACAATAACCTCCATCTTAACACCACAAAAACCAAGGAGATAGTTGTGGACTTCAGGAGGGGGAGGAGGAGGACTCAAGCAACACCAATCACCATTAAGGGCACTGAGGTGGAGGTGGTCGCTAACCACAGGTACCTTGGGGTGCAGCTTGACAGTGAGCTGGACTGGAAGGGTCATATGGAGGCGGTGTACAGGAAGGGACAAAGCCGACTGTATTTTTTAAGGAGGCTGAGGTCATTTAACATCTGCCAACCCCTACTGTGCAGTGTCTACCATTCAGTGGTGGCCAGTGCTCTGTTTTTTGCTGTGGCCTGTTGGGGAGATGGCGCCCGCATAGCGGACAAAAACAGACTGGACAAGCTGATCAGGAAGGCCGGCTCAGTGGTCGGGGCTGAGCAACGAACGGTCCAGCAGGTGGCAGAGGCCAGAACTCTGAACAAACTGGGTTCAATAATGACCAACCCCACTCACCCACTCCATGCCCTGAAGGTGATCAAGAGCAGCATCTTCGTCAGAGACTGATTGCACCAATGTGCAAAACTGAGAGACATAGGAAGTCTTGTATACCAGCTGCTATAAGGTGATATAAAGCGCATAAATAACTGCACTTTTTTTCATTAATTGTATTTTAACTTGTATTTTAACTTGTATTTTAACTTGTTAAGTATGGAAGCTATTTGAGGAAATGTGTGGTGTTATGTCTGTCTTGAAGCTGTCGTGGCACTGTAATTTCCTGTAAAGGATTATTAAAGGTATAATCAATCAATCAATCAAATGAGAGATATAGGCAATGAAGATATGTTGCTGCCTCAGCACCAGCAACCTGGATTTGTTCCTGACCTTGGATGCTGTCTGTGCGGGGTTTGCACATTCTCCCTGTGTGATTTTCTACTTGGCTCTCCGGGTCCCCCCCCCCCCCCCCCACAGCCCCTATGTAGGGCATGGGTGAGAAAGCGCGATAACATAGAACTGCCGTGAACAGGTGATCGCTGGTCTGCGTGGACTTGGTGGGCCGAAGGGCCTGTTTCCGCGCTGTATCTCTAAATTACACAAAACAAATATATCTGTCAGGACCGTAGAATTTTATTCTAGCCTCTCACAATGTCCTAAGTCAATCTTGGTCAGACCCCAGGATTTATCTATATTTTCTTCAAGGATGCCAGTAACTCCTGTTTTGTGATGTGTATATGTTTCAATTCAGCAATATTCCTTTCCCTGAACTCCCACACTTGCATCACCTACTTCATTGTAAATACCCACGAAAGGTATTCCACGACCATCTCTTCTGGCTCTCCACAACCACAATAATTCTTAAGGGGATCTAGTCTCTCCATAATTTGCCTTTTGCTCTTAATGTACTTGTAGAACTCTTACATTTCTCCTTTACCTTAGCTGGGAAAGCCATCTCATCTCTTTTTTTCCTTCCCGATTTCCCTCTTCAATGCATTCCAACATCATTTCTACTCCTCAAAGAATTCACTTGATCTCAGACACATCTACCTCCTTCTTTTTCAAAAACGTCACCCATTCCTTCTCTCCAGAGAAGCTGCCTGTCCCGCTGAGTTACTCCTGCATCATGTGAGTATCCTGGATTTATCAACCTACATTTCAGGATCTGCAGTAGGTGTTGCCTCAAAAAGCAGCAATGTCATCAAAAACCCACACCGTATTGGCCCTGCTCTCATCTCACTGCTACCATCGGGAAGAAGGCATTAAAGCCGAAGAACCATGGAAAGATTTAGTAGGACTCTGAGGGGTAACTTTTTCCACAGAAAGGGTGGTGGGTGTATGGAACAAGCTGCCAGAGGAGGTAGTTGAGGCAGGGACTATCCCAACATTTAAGAAACAGGTAGACAGGTACATGGATAGGACAGGTTTGGAGGGATATGGGCCAAACACGGGCAGATAGGACTCGTGTAGGTAGGACATATTAGCCGGTGTGGGCAAGGGCCTGATTCCACACTGTCTCACTCTATGACTCTAATGCCCCTGTCCCACTTAGGAAACCTGAACGGAAACCTCTGGAGACTTTGCGCCCCACCCAAAGTTTCCATGCGGTTCCCGGAGGTTTTTGTCAGTCTCCCTACCTGCTTCCATTACCTGCAGCCTCCGGCAACCACCTGCAACCTCCGGGAACCGCACGGAAACCTTGGGTGGGGCGCAAAGTCTCCAGAGGTTTCCGTTCAGGTTTCCTTAGTGGGACAGGGGCTTAAGACTCCAGGTTCAAGAACTGCTTCTTCCCAGCACCATTGGCCTCTTAAACCACACTGCTTAAGACTGACCATAACCCTGCCTCACCACCGATCTTCTGTGGACTTTGTTTTTAGTTGCATATTACGCTCTTCAGCTTTGCGCTAGGATAGTTTGGTTCCCTGTTATTACTTTATTAATGTATTGCATTATTGATCATTGTATATATATATTTGTCATGTAATCACGTTAGTGGGCTGCAAAGCTACAACAATGTTCAGTTAAGATGCACGAAGTAAGAATTTCATTGTTCTAGTGTCAATATATATGACAATGAAACATTCCCAAACCTTGACGCTTGAATTTCATTGTTCCATTCATGGTACATATGATAATTAAACACTCTTAACTCTTGACTTCATGGACATCAAGAACACCAATACTTCCTCTTCCACAATGCCTAAATATTTCAGGATATCATTGTTCTTTTTCCAGAACTGGGGGGAACGGTGGTGCAGGGGTAGAGTTGCTGCCTTACAGCACCAAACATCTGGGTTCGATCCTGACTACGGGTGTTGTATCTGCAGATTTGTACATTCTCCCTTGACCTGTGTGGTTTTCTCCGGGAGCTTCGGTTTCCTCCCACACTAAAGACTAGGCTTGTATTCACTGGAGTTTAGAAGGATGAGGGAGAATCTTATAGAAACATATAACATTATAAAAGGACTGGACAAGCTAGATGCAGGAAAAATGTTCCCAATGTTGGGTGAGTCCAGAACCAGGGCCACAGTCTTAGAATAAAGGGGAGGTCATTTAAGACTGAGGTGAGAAAAAACTTTTTCACCCAGAGAGTTGTGAATTTGTGGAATTCCCTGCCACAGAGGGCAGTGGAGGCCAAGTCACTGGATGGATTTAAGAGAGAGTTAGATAGAGCTCTAGGGGCTAGTGGAGTCAAGGGATATGGGGAGAAGGCAGGCACGGGTTATTGATAGGGGACCATTGGGTTGTAAGCTAATCAAGTGGCATATAGGGTGCTGTTCCTCCAGTTTGTGTGTGGCCTTGATCTGGCAATGGAGGACAACCAGAACAGAAAGGTCAGTGAATGGGAAGGAGAGTTAAAATAGTTAGCAACTTTGCAGGCCGCGTGCCTGTACTCGAACAAACAGTCGCGAGTCTACGCTTGGTCTCGCCGACGTACAGGAGGCCACAGCGGGAACACCGAATGCAGCCAATGAGGTTAGAGGAGGTGCACGTGAACCTGTCTCACCTGGAAGGACTGCTGCGGTCCTTGGATGGAGGTGATGGAGAAGCTCTAGGGCCATAGGTTACATCTCCTGCCGTTGCATGGGAAAGTACCTGGGGTGGAGGGGTGGATGAGTGAACCAAGGAGTTGCGGAGGGAGCAGTCAAACCGGAAGAACAGCAACTCATATTCCACTTAAGTAGATTCCAACACAATGGTATGAACATTGAATTCTCCAATTTTTAGGTAACTAAAGACCCACACCCTCTTCTTTCCTACCGTTTATTTTCCTTTCCTGGCTCTCCCAGGTGTCTCACCTGGATTCGTGCCCATTTCTCCCCTCCGCCTCCCCTTCCACCGACATTCTTTCCTCTAGCTTCACAATTCTCAACTCTTCAATCTATTTGTCTCACACCTTCTGTCTTATCATTTGTGGCCTTTGTCCAACCATTGCCTATCAACCCCTCACCTGTATCCACCAATTAATTGCCAGGATTTGTCCAGCCCTTCCTCTGTTCCGGCTTTCTATCTCTGCCCCACCACAATCAATGTGAAGAATGGTTCCGACGCGAAACATCACCTATTCATGTTCTCCATAAATGCTGCCTGTCCTGCTGATTTACTCCAGTCTTTGTCTTTTTTTTTGTAAACCAGCATCTACAGACCCTGTTTCTATGTTACACATTAGTTTGGGAAAGTGACAACATAAAATTGCAGAGAGTTGTGGCTATTGTCCAGTCCACCACATGGAACAGACTCCCCACCATTGACTCCATCCACATCATGATGCCCTGGGAAAGCAGCCAACCTAATCAAGGTTGACACTAATTCAACCTGCCTCCATTTGGCCCATATCCCTCTAAACCTTTCCTATCCGTACCTGTCCAAATGTCTTTTAAATGTTGTTATAGTACCTGCCTCAATTACCTCCTCTGGCCATTCATTCCATATACCCACAGCCCTCTGTATGAACATGTTGCCCCTCAGGTCCTATTAAATCTTTCCCCCCTCACCTTAAATGTATGTCCTCTATATTTGCTCATCTATTACTGTGCACTACTACATTGGGCCCAACTCCCCTGCCAGACTAGTTTAAACCCTTCTGAGTAGCTAGAGCAAGCCTTCCTCCCAGGACATTGGTCCCATTCCCAATCATGTGCAATTTGTTGCTCTTGTACATCTCTGCCATGGAAGATCCCAATTGTCCAAGAACCCCAATCCCTCCCGCATGCACCAGCACTTCAGGCATGCACTGATTTACCTTATTTTCTTGTCCCTACCTTCACGAGTGCATGGACTAGTGAGTAATCAAGAAGTTGAAGCTCTGCTTTATAACATTCTGCCTAATTGCCTTTATTCATTGTACAGGACTTCACCCATTTATCTACCTTGTCAATGGTACAACCTCTGGCTGCTCACCCTCTCCCAGTCTACTCAACCACTCCCTATAGCTCACACCCTCTTGTCCTGGCACAGCATCAACTCAACAACAGCTTTCCTCATTCAGGTTCAATGTGTTGGATAATAATCAGTATCTGGCAGTGCACAACATGCCTGAATGGAATCCAGTTTATTTATGGATAAGTAGATGACTCCATGAAGCTTTAGACAATAGACAATAGGTGCAGGAGCAGGTCATTCAGCCCTTTGAGCCAGCATCGCCATTCAATGTGATCATGGCTGATTATCCCCAATCAGTACCCCGTTCCTGCCTTCTCCCCATATCCCCTGACTCCGCTATCTTTAAGAGCCCTATCTAAATCTTTCTTGAAAGCATCCAGAGAACCTGCCTCCGCCCTTTGAGGCAGAGAATTCCACAGACTGCCTTTCAATACAGTTAAAGAGGGCAAAGCAGGGAAATTGGCCAAAAGGCCTATGAATCTGAGTAGTTGCTATCTGGCTTCAGGAGGACTACAGAGGACTACTACTCTCTCTCGCTCTTGGATAAACTGTTGGACCTCTTGCAGCCTGTGACCATCTAAGGTGGTTTCCCCTTCGTTATATGCCCAGATTTCTTTATCTACTCACTGAGTATATCATTAATTCTGTAACTTTACCGTTTTTCCCATTTCAGCTACTGTAATTGACATCTCCAAGGAGCTACCATTTATTGTTTAGGCCCTGCCCTGGGTTAACTTATCAAAGTGCAATACCTCACACAGAGTCAGAGTCTAGTAAATAGACTTTTTACCATATAACAACCCATGGTTGGAGAACATCCCTCTCAACGTTTTCTATCCCTATAATTGTCCAAATGTCCTTTAAATGTTGTTTTTGTATGTGTCTCATCTACTTCCTTTAGCAGCTCGTTCCATACATTCACCACCATCTGTGCAAAAAGGTTGCTCCTTAGGATCCTATTAAATCTTTCCCCTCTCACCTTAAACCTATGCCTTCTCGTTCTTGATTCTCCCATCCTGGGAAACGGACACAGTGCATTCACCCTATCCTTGAATTTATATAATTCTATGAGATCACCTGTCATGAGATCGGCCTCATGTGTACCAAGGACAAAATTCCGAGCCTGTCCAACCTCTCCCGATAACGCAGGGACTTGAGTCCTGGCAACATCCTGTTAAATCTTCTCAGTTCGCATGTGTGAGTTAAATTCCATCTACCAATCTTTGGCCTGCATTCCCAGTTTATCTAGATCCTGTTGTCATCTGAGATTTCTGCAAGGCATTTGATAAGGTGCTGTATGGTAGGCTGCTCTGAAATGTTAGACAGCATGGGATTCAGGGAGAGCTAGCCAACTGGATAGAAAATCTGCTTCAAGGAAGGAAGCAGACGGTGATGTTGGAAGGTTGTTTTTCGGACTGGCAGCCCATGACTAGTAATAATAAAATTACAGCAGGATCCTGGGTAGCAAGGAACTGCAGATGCTGGTTCACACCAAAGATAGACACAAAATGCTGGAGTAACTCAGCAGGCCACCTCCAACGGGATCTCACCACTAGTCGCATCTACCAATCCCTTTCCACTTTCCGCAGAGACTGTTCCCTCCGCAACTCCCTGGTTAACTCACCCCTTCCCACCCAAACCACCCCCTCCCCTGGTACATTCCCGTGCAACTGCAGGAGTTGCAACACCTGTCCCTATGACTCCTCCCTCGACTCTGTCCAGGGACCCCAATAGTCTTTTCAGGTGAGGCAGAGGTTCACTTGCACCTCCTCATCTACTGTATCTGTTGTTCCAGGTGTGGACTCTTATACATTGGCGAGACCAAGCGCAGGCTCAGCGATCGTTTCACTGAACACCTTCCCACAATCCGCCTTGGCATTTCTGATATACTGACATTTTTGTTGTGGGCATCCTCCATTGTCAGAGTGAGGCCAAACACAAAATTGAAGGAACAGCTCCTCATAATTTCCTTGGGCAGCTTATAACCAAGCAGTATACGTGTTGATTTCTCTAACATCAAGTAACCCTTGAATCCCCACTCTCTCCATCCCTTCCCCTCCCTAGTCATTGTACTAGTTTCACTGTGGTCCTGGTGAGTCTCATTTTCTGTATAATTCAATCTCACCCAGCCCACAGCCAACAATGGATCATTTCCTTGATCAACGTTACTTTTATGCATATCTTTACATTCATTTGTTCTATATCTCTCTATATCACTGGCCATATCTCTCATTTCCCTTTCCCCTGACTCAGTCCGAAGAAGAGTCTCGACCCGCAATGTCGCCTATTCCTTTTCAACAGAGGTGCTGCCTGTCCCGATGAGTTACTCCAGTTTTTTGTGTCTATCTTTGGTTTAAACCAGCATCTATAGTTACATAGATACATAGATACATAGAAAATAGGTGCAGGAGTAGGCCATTCGGCCCTTCGAGCCTGCACCACCATTCAATATGATCATGGCTGATCATCCACTCAGTATCCTGTACCTGCCTTCTCTCCATACCCCCTGATCCCTTTAGCCACAAGGGCCACATCTAACTCCCTCTTAAATATAGCCAATGAACTGGCCTCAACTACCCTCTGTGGCAGAGAGTTCCAGAGATTCACCACTCTCTGTGTGAAAAATGTTTTTCTCATCTTGGTCTTAAAGGATTTCCCCCTTATCCTTAAGCTGTGACCCCTTATCCTGGACTTCCCCAACATCGGGAACAATCTTCCTGCATCTAGCCTGTCCAACCCTTTAAGAATTTTGTAAGTTTCTATAAGATCCCCCCTAAATTCTAGCGAGTATAAGCCGAGTCTATCCAGTCTTTCTTCATATGAAAGTCCTGACATCCCAGGAATCAGTCTGGTGAACCTTCTCTGCACTCCCTCTATGGCAATAATGTCCTTCCTCAGATTTGGAGACCAAAACTGTACGCAATACTCCAGGTGTGGCCTCACCAAGACCCTGTACAACTGCAGTAGAACCTCCCTGCTCCTATACTCAAATCCTTTTGCTATGTTACTTCCTATACAAGTAAAAACACTAAAATATTTCTTGGGTGCTTTAAATTTCCACTGATGATGGAAGCACCTTCCCTTTAATTACTCTGTGTAAACAGTCAAAACTTCTGAACCTCTGCCCTTAACGTACTACTAGAGTGTGAACAACCCAGGCTTTCCAATCTAACCTGACAGCATTAATTCCTCATCTCAGAACCATTCTAACAAATCTTTACGGTGCCTGCGACCCAGAGACCCAGAGAAACTAAACTAAAACCTAACTGGTGTTCAATGCCGTTTCCACCCATTTTTGTTGCCTTTCTATTTCATGTCTCTATTTATGAATCTCAGTTTACCATATGTTTTAATATCTCTCTGTCATCATACTCGGTCACTTTCATATTTTATGTGTACACGCACACCCAATTCGCTCTGCCCTTGAATGTTCTTTACAATTGTTCCCATTCCTTTATCCTCTGAAGGGCAGTGCTCCACGTTGTTCTATACTAAATTGGTCTGCCCATTCTGTCCTTTCACATTCTTCTAGCCTGCGACATTTTACTTCTATGACTCTCCTCCTCACTGTTTACTTTGCATCTGTATTCACTTGAGGAGCAGAACTTGAAGGACAGGGAGATCAGCGTGGAGAATAAAAATGTGCTGGGCCAGTTTGAGATCAAGAAGGAGGTGGCACTGAGGCTCTTGAAGAGCATTAAGGTGAATAAGTCCCGAGGGCCTGATGGGATCTATCCCAGGATATTGAGGGAGGCAAGAGAGGAGATTGAGGGGGCCTTGACGAGGAACTTTGTTTCTTCTCTAGCCACAGGCGAGGTCCCGGAGGACTGGTGAGTGGCGAATATTGTTCCTTTGTTTAAGAAGGGAAGTAGAGAGAATCCAGGGACCTATAGGCCGGTGAGCCTTATGTTAGTGGTAGGGAGAGAGTTCTTTGAAATAGGATTTACTCCCACTTGGAGGGGAATTGGCCAATTAGGGACGCTAGCGGGTTGTGTCTTACTAACTTGATTGAGATTTTTGAGATGACAAAGGAGATTGATGAAGGTCGGGTGATAGATGTTGTATACATGGATTTTAGTAAGGCATTTGATATTGTCCCTAATGGTTGACTGATCGAGAAGATCCAGATGCATGGGATTCACGATGACTTGGTTTTATTGACTCTGAACTGGTTTATTCAGTGAAGACAGAGGTTGTTGTGGAAGGTAGATAGTCTGGGTGGAAGTCTGTGACCAGTGGAGTTCCCCAGGTATCTCTGCTGGGACCTCTGCTGTTTGTGATGTATATAAATGACTTGGACGTAAATATAGATGAATTGGTGAGTACGTTTGCTGCTGACACCAAAATTGGTGGAGGTGCAGACAGTGAGGAAGGTGCAGCGCATTACAGACCAACTTCAGAAATAGGTGGAGTAATGGCAGGTGGAGTTTAACCCGAGCAAGAGTGAGGTGTTGCATTTTGGGAGGTTGAATGTAAGGGGAGAGTATACAGTTAATGGCAAGACCCTTTACGGCATTGATGTGCAGAGGGATCTTGGAGACCAAGATCATAGCTCACTGAACGTGGCAGCACAAATGGACAGCGTGGTTAAGAAGGCGTATGTTGTGCGTGCCCTCATTGCTCGGGGCATTGAGTATAAGAGTCAGGAACTCTATAGGCTCTATAAGACTTTGGTTAGGCTGCATTTGAAGTTTTGCGGGCAGTTCTGGCCAACCCATTACAGGGAGGATGAAGAGGTTTTGGAGAGGATGCGGAAGTGGCTTATCAGAATGCTGCCCAGATTAAAGGGTTGCAGCTACAAGGAGAGGTTAGATAAACTGGGTTAGATTGTTTTCTCTGGAACTTCAGAGGCTGACGAGAGACTTGATATTATTATTTTATTATTATTTATTATTATTATTATTAAAGCTTTATTTCAGACACAGGTCCATATAACACATCAAACAGTACAAAGAATTACAAAGATACACTAAAGAAATTGCATATTAGCCTAAAATATATACAAGCTATTGCACCAATGCCGTCTTAGCCTAGAAGTGAATCTATAGCAGCTTTTCAGAGGGCTGACTAGGGCTTCAATTATGTGGTTCTCTGATTTGTCCAGGCGACACATAAAACTAAACATCAGCTGTCTTAAGAGTGCCTCACAGGTTGGCACTCTAGTGGACACAAACAATTGACTGGCACTATGCCACCTAGGGACACGAAATAGCAACCTCATTGCATCATTGTATGCTACCTTAAGCCTCTGCATACTCTTTTTCTTATAATTAGACCACAATTGAGCAGTATATAATGGTGTGATGTAGGTTCTGAACAGGGAACACTTCACAGAATCAGAGCACATATAAAACTTCCTTATAAGCATGTTGGATTGAAGATAAATTTTACAGCGCTGTCGGTAGAGGTCTTTGTCATCCTTCCAGTCATCAGATATGACATGACCTAAGTATTTAATTAAGTATAATTAAGTGTATAGAATAGAAGTGTATAAAATCATGAGGGGCATAGATACGGTGCACAGTCAGAACCTTTTTCCCCATGGTGGAAGGCCCAACACTGGAGGCCATGGCTATAAGATGAGAGGGGGAAAGTTTAACGGGGATGTGCAGGGCAAGTTTTTTTTTTACACAGAGTTGTGGGGGCTGGAACGCATTGCCAGGGGTGGTGATAGAGGCAGTTACGATAGTGGCATTTAGGAGGCTTTTAAATGGATACATGGAGTTGCGAGGGATATGGATGAAGCACAGGCAGATGAGAACAGTTTGACTTGGCATCATGTTTGGCACGATCATTGCGGGCTGATCCTGTGCGGGTTCCTGTGCTGTGCTGCTCTGTGTTCGAACGTTACCGCTTCCATGATTTGTGTTATCCGCAAATTTAGAAATGTTATCCTGCACACTCAGGCCTCAGTCATGTGCAGTGGTCCCGGCACTAACCATTGTCCCCCAGTCTGAACAAGTACTTGCTTTTCACCACTCTCTACGTTGTGCCTTGGAACAACAATTTCCCATCTATGCTCCTTGAAAAAAATTCAATCATGTTTGTCATGCGCTTACTGTACATAGATCAGTACTGGATCTCTTTTATCGATTTAACATTTGGAACTAATAATCGGGAATAAAATCTAAATGGCACTAAATTTCCAAGTACATCAATTTCTATCCCTAATTAATATTCCCAAAAGCTTCTGCTCAATTGAGGTTAAAAATGAATGGCCTACAGTTACTTAGCATATTCTTGTATTTCTTTAGAACAAAGAGTTAAACGTGGGCAGGACCTACACAGTGAATGGTAGTGCTCTGGGGAGTGTTGTAGAGCAGAGGAATCTAGGAGTGCAGGTGCATGGTTCCTTGAAGATGGAGTCACAGGTAGATAGAGTGGTCAAAAAGGCTTTTGGCTCATTGACATTCTTCAGTCAAAGTACTGAGTATAGAAGTTGGGAGGTCATGTTGCAGTTGTATAAGATGTTGGTGAAGCCACCTTTAGAGTATTGTGTTCAGTTCTGGGCACCATGTTATAGGAAAGATGTTGTCAAGCTGGTATGGGTACAGAGAAGTTTTACAGGACTAGGGGGTCTGAGCTATTGGGAGAGGTTGAGTAGGCTGAGACTATTCCTTGGATCGCAGGATGATGAGGGGTGATCTTATAGAGGTGTATAAAATCATGAGAGGAATAGATTGGGTAGATGCACAGAGTCTCATGTCCAGAGTAGGTGAGTCTAGGACCAGAGGACATAGGGTTAAGGTGAAGGGGAAAAGATTTAATGGAAATCTGAGGGGTACCTTTTTCACACAAAGGGTGGTTGGTGTAATGAACAAACTGCCAGAGGAGGTAGTTAAGGCAGGGATCATCCCAACATTTATAAAACAGTTTGACAGGATAGGACAGGTTTGGAGGGATATGGGCCAAACGCAGGCAGGTGGGACTAGTGTAGCTGGGACATGTTGGCCGGAGTGGGAAAGTTGGGCCGAAGGGCCTGTTTCCACGCTGTATCACTCCATGACTCGATGACTATGAAAGAGTTGTATTTGCTGATTTTCAGTGTTCCAAAAACAAACTCTATTTGAAGCTCTGTCACAGAAAGGGATTACTAGACAGACAAAGTCAAGGAATCATAGATATCCCAAAAGCATGTTTGAAGAAGTGTAATATCACCATTGACGGCTAGAATTCTTGGTTATTGGCAACACAAAATGCAGCAGGAGCATTTGGAATGGCCTGAAGCCACTACCTGTCCCAGCAATGGGAGATCTAGTATCTCCCGCAAGACCTCATTTGTCTCCTCGTAAACACAAGAAAAGGAGGTTATTCTCATTCCCAATAAATTGTCTGAGAAGGCGAAGAACCAAAAAGATCTCTCTATAGGCCACATATTGTTCTGCTACAGTCTAACTTCACAATATTTGATTCCACTATATCATAGCCAGATCCGATCTTGTTTTTTTTTCTAATTTAGATGCTAAACTTTGGAATACCTTTTGCAATGTGCAATTTTTACCAATCTAAACCTATGATTCTAAACGTTCTTCCAATGATATTTAATGCACTGATCTCCTAATTTGGTCTCCTAATTTGGGGAAGGACATTCTTGTGATTGAGGTAGTGCAGCGTAGGTTCACGTGATTGATCCCTGGGATGGCGGGACTGTCATATGAGGAAAGATTGAAAAGACTAGGCTTGTATTCACTGGAGTTTAGAAGGATGAGGAGGCATCTTATAGAAACATATAAAATTATAAAAGGACTGGACAAGCTAGATGCAGGAAAAATGTTCCCAATGTTGGGTGAGTCCAGAACCAGGGGCCACCGTCTTAGAATAAAGGGGAAGCCATTTAAGACTGAGGTGAGAAAAAACGTTTTCACCCAGAGAGTTGTGAATATGTGGAATTCCCTGCCACAGAGGGCAGTGGATTTAAGAGAGAGTTAGATAGAGCTCTAGGGGTTAGTGGAATCAAGGGATATGGGGAGAAGGCAGGCACGGATTATTGATTGGGGACGATCAATGGCGCTGCTGGCTCGAAGGGCCGAATGGCCTCCTCCTGCACCTATTTTCTATGTTTCTATGACCTGTTCTGCCATTTTGTCTTTCACCAAGGGCAGTACTTCACTCTGTGGGAATCATACTTTACTCCAGTGAATGTACCCTTTAGAGCTAGACTAAACAGGCCTGGTGCAGGTATAACCCATAGAGTTAAGAAAACAAGACATCCTAATTTTCCTACATAGATAAGGAAGCCTGTTTTTCAGTGGAAAACTACTGAATGCCTGATCACAATAGTTAACCCTGTAAACACGAGCAATGGTAATGTAGACCACTTGTGCCCCCTACCTCTACTAGCGCACAAACGTTACTGCGGTCTGCTTGAAAGATAAGATAGAATAATGTCAAGATGCCCTTATATTATGTTTGACTTGTACTAATCATCTATTGTAGAATAGGATTAACATAAACAAAAAGTGTGCTATGACTAATGAAATAATTGGTGCCCATGTAGTAGATAGTAATAACAGGATAATTGTATCTAACAAAAAAAATTGTTTACTGCACTGTATATCCGTCAGCTAATTCTGCTATGAAGTCAGAGAACTGGTGAGCAGTTAACTGCTGTCATCTCTCTATGATATCATGCAATAAAGCCTCTTGAAGCAAAACTTGAAGTCCCCATTTTTTCCTTTGTTTTCCCTCAAAGTCAATTTCCTCGATACCATCTCAGAATCCAGAACCAGATACAATGTTGCTTTTTTCCTCATTGAACCTCAATCAAAGTTTGTCAAAGAAGTTCTCCTCTACACGTCAGAAATATCACTCTTGCACTGCTCTTCACAATAGCCGCTCAAGATTCAATCTTCAAGGACTAGTTAATGTTTCAACTAGTGCTGCAGTGGGGGGGGGGGGGGGAGGGGGATTCCACACAGCCATTGAATTGCCTTTTTGTCTATTTATACCTTTCTGCGTTATTTTAATCCAAAGGCACTGCTACAATAACACAATTTTACTTCGGAGTCACTTGAGTGACTACGTGAAGAACCCGCTCAGCACGCATGCGCGGCTGTTCATCTTCTCAAGGGAAGTCACAAACCTGCCCTCAATCTATGAAATTAACAGGACTGTGAGAACGCCGACCTCACAACCACTGATCCTGCTACCTGGCACTTACCAAACCAGTCCTAAAAAACTGAATGAAGTGTTCAAACTATTCGGCACAAGAGGGCAGAGTCTGGAATTAGCACCACACTAAACCAGACAGCAATACCTCTACGCGTCCACCAGGGGCGTCTACCTCATGGTACTGGTGAAAGCTCGGGGCCTGCATGCCAATCCCGTAAGCCTTTTAGGCCAGGGCCCACAGCAGGCCCCATGGAAAATGCGCCACCCCCCAACAAACATCGTCCCTACAAGAACAAGGAACCAGAAACCGAAGAAAACAACAATCAAGACAGATAAGTATGGTTCCTACCATCACATAAAGGTGAAGGGTTGTACTAACAAGGGGTGGGTGAATCACGCCTGGTTAGGAAGCTATCACTCTTGGTAGTTATATACCAAAAAATATATTCAAGGGGAATAGAATTAATATCTTGCCACCAATTCAGCAAGCACCCCAAGGGGTCTACCCTCCCACGATGGTGAATGTCGCACCATCATTGATTAACCACTTGAGTATTTCACCAGGTATACCCACTTATGGGATTTGTAACTTCTACCATGGATCCAAGGATACTTTATGGTAGACATCGACCTTAAAGATGCGTACTATTCAGTACCTTTTCATACAAGTTTTCGGATATACCACAATTACCTGGATGGGGTAACCATGATTAGCATTGCCATTTTCATTCACTGCACATCTCGCGTGTGTATGTGACAAATAAACTTGATTTGAGTATTGAATTGGCATACAAGCCGAAGCTATTCCAGAATCAAACCAGCCCTGACACTTAAGAAACATTCCGTCATGGCATGTCTATATATCAACGACAGACTATCCTTGGATATAGCTTTATTAGCTGCATTAGCTACTAACTTATTTAGCGGGCTCTGTCATATATCCAGATATTTACGTTGACCATCCACAACATTGTCTATCTGGTATTCATTACGACTATCAGTTATGGTAACATTTAACCACCAATTAACTACGTGGCAAAGTAATTGGGATAGTAGCAGCATTACCAGCTACTGAACATTGTACCTTACCTATGAGCTGAGATACTAGTGTTCAAACTATTTCCATACCTGTAATATGGGGGCAAATGGACTAATCTGGAGTGTTATCATGGAATTTATCTGCATAGGAAGGATTATGGTCGTACACTTCCACCTGTTTTGAGTAACATCTTATGTGTCCTGATGTGTTACTGAGCTTGTAATACTTAGTGCCAATGCGAATTGACTTAAACGTGTTATATATCAAATTACTTACTTCTAGTGAAGCATTTGCTCAGTAATGCACCATTTTGCATGTTCGTTTATAAGTTAACAACATCACAGTGGTGGCATATACCAAACCACTTGGGCGGAGAATATCGATATTAGGTGACAATTTATTAACAATTGGTAACCGTATGTCGTCAAACATGTTTGACCATCAGTAACTTACCTATCAGGTGAGCTAAATGCTGTAAACAAACATTTAAACCAAAAATATTTGCTGAAATTACTAAGCAATATGGACACCAGATATCGATTTCCTTATATTCAATTAAATCGCCACGTACTAACCTACGTCGCATGAAACCAATCTCAAGGCAGCGGCGATGGATACATTCCCGCGTATTGAGGGGTGGGGGGGAATCTAATCTCTATGTTCTCCCTTCCTTCTACCTCTTCAATAGGTACTACGGCTTCATCAGTCGGGTACTACGCAAATTACAGTGGACTAAGTCCACAGGCATGGTTCCCAGTGGTCCTCGACATGGTCATTAAAAGAATTGCAGAATTGGGAAGACCACTGCTGTGCTTGGATCAGCAGCACTATCAACATGATGACAGCATTCCGTCGCATATCCACTAGGGAACATACCTGAGGAACATCAAGAAATGGGAAACTGTTCAAAAACAGGAACTACACATTCAACTACAACAAAAACCTGTACTGGAGTTCCTGGCAGGTCTTCACCACAATGAAGGAAATGTTCTGTCAGCCTACTCAACTTGGGCACCACGACAACAGGGCAAAGGGTACCACTCACTGGTGATCAGATACAGGAGAGGTATATTCAATCCATTCCCCAGAAATAGGTACACCCAAATTGGGATGTCAGTGAAATCCTGACATACCTTAGGGGATGATCACCAGCCAGGTCCCTCACCCTGGAACAGCCTACCCTGAAGATGGACATGCTGGTGGCCTTACCTCAACACAAAGAGCCAGTTCTCCCATCTACTGCGATTGGACAACATGGTTATAACACCAGATAGTGTCACATTTCCCATTCAAGGGCTGGCCAAACAGAACAGACCAGGAACATCAGGTCCAGTCATGGAATTCCGGGCATACCCACCTGAACCACGTTTTATGTGTCATGACCCACTTAGAGATCTACATCGACACAATAAGGAATACCGAGGGAGAGGAAAAAGCCTTATGGGTCAGCCACAAGAAACCTCATGGTCGGGTGATGAGCTAAACTATCTCTAGTGGCTCAAGCAGGTACTGGGAGTTGCTGGAGTAAATACTAACATGTATAAATCTTATTCCACCAGGACAGCTTCCACGTCAGTAACTAAGAGGATGGACGAGCCTATGGACCACATCCTGGCTACAGCAGGGTGGTCTAGGGAGTATACGTTCCAAACTTTTATAACAAACCACTGACAGAACCTGTATCGTTTGCAGAAAAAGAATCTGCAAAAAATATATAATTTAAGCCCGGGGGAGCATTTGGTCTTGTTGTTGTTAATAACACCATTATTGTTTTACAAACAGATTCATGGTTGATTACGATAACATACTTCCTCCCTCGAATGACTTCGGCAGCGAGTGAAGTATGAACTGTTACACGGTTTGAAATCACAGAGCTTTAAAATCTTCACGTAGTCACTCACGTGACTCCGAAGTAAAATAGTAAGATTAAACGAGAACTTACCAGTTTGAAGTTTGATCTGTATTTTATGAGGAGTTACGATGAGGGATTACGTGCCCTCCGCTCCCACCCTCAATAATATGGGTCAAACTGATAACTGATGTCTCCTTTTCTTTACTATGTTTATTTCAATAACTGTGTCTATCTGTGATTCCACACCGCTGCTTTGAAGTATGCCGCACATGCGTGCTGAGCGGGTTCTTCACGTAATCCCTCATCGTAACTCCTCATAAAATACAGATCAAACTTCAAACTGGTAAGTTCTCGTTTAATCTTACTATTATTATGTTATGCCCTTCCAATAATTTACAAATCAGATCTATTGGATGCATAAACTGCAAAATATATCTTTGTAGTTAACTTATAAAGAAAGAATAAAATGCAATTTGGGAATGATTTTTCTATGATTTAGGTGTCACACTGTTATTATGGTGGATTTTAATGCAGAGCATGGCAGTGATATGGGAATCCTCTTCCTTGCAACTGAATATTAGTCAAAATGTGTGGGCCCATCAAGTCTACTCCTCCATTCAATCATGGCTGATCTATCTTACCCTCTCAACCCCATTGCCTTGCCTTCTCCCCATCACCCCTGACACCTTTACTAATCACTAATCTGCCAATCTCCACCTTAAAATATGCATTGACGGCACCACAGCCATATGTGGCAATTAGTTCCACAGATTCACCACCCTCTGACTAAAGAAATTCCTCCTCATCTCCTTTCTAAAGGTCTGTCCTTTTATACTGAAGTTATGGCCTCTGGTCCTAGACTCTCCCACTGGTGGAAACATCCTCTCCACATCCATTCTATCCAGGCCTTTCCATATTTGTCAAGTTTCAGAGGTGTCCCCTCATCCTTCTAAACTTCAGTGAGTACAGGCCCACTGCAGTAAAACGCTCATCATCATATATTAACCCAATCATTCCTGAGATCATTATTGTAAGCCTCCTCTACACTCTCTTCAATGCCAGCACATCCTTCCTCAGATAGGGGGCTCAAAACTGCTCACAATACTCCAAATGAGGTCTGACTAGTACCTCAGCAATTCTTCCCTATTAAATCTTTCCCCTCTCATCTGGTTCTTGATTCCCCTACTCTGTGTAAGTTACCTTTTCTATTCCCCTCATGATCTTAGACTCCTCTGTTAGATCACCCCTCATGCTCCTGCGCTCCAAGGAATAAAGTCCTAGCCTGCTCAATCTCTCCATATAGCTCAGGCACAGTGAATGGTAGGGCTCTTGGGAGTGTGTAAGAAGGAACTGCAGATGCTGGTTTAAAGTTGGATGATCAGCCATGATCATATTGAATGGCGGTGCAGGCTCGAAGGGCCGAATGGCCTACTCCTGCACCTATTTTCTATGTTTCTATGTTTCTAAACCAAAGATAGACACAAAAGGCTGGAGTGACTCAGCGGGACAGTCAAGATCTGAAATGTCACCCATTCCTTCTCTCCAGAGATGCTGCCTGTCCCGCTGGGATACTCCAGCTTTTTGTGTCTATCTTTGGGCTCTTGTGAGTGTTGTAGAGCAGAGGGATCTAGGAGTGCAGGTACATAGTTCCTTGAAAGTAGCATCACAGGTAGATAGGGTGGTCAAAAAGGCTTTCGGCACATTGGCCTTTACGAGTCAGAGTACTGAGCATAGAAATTGGGAGGTCATGTCGCAGTTATACAAGACTTTGATGAGACCACATTGTATTCAGTTTGCAGCACCACGTTATGGGAAAGATGTTGTCAAGCTGGAAAGGACTTGAGGGCCTGAGCTGTAGGGAGAGGTTGAGCAGGCTAGGACTATTGGATGGAGCAGAGGAGGATGAAGGGTGATCTTATAGAGGTGTACAAAATGGTGAGAGGACCAGATCGGGTAAACGCACAGAGTCTCTTGTCCACAGTTGGGGAATCAAGAACCAGAGCCCATAGGTTTAAGGTGAAGGGGAAATGATTTAATAGGAACCTGAAGGGTAACATTTTTACACGCATGGAACGAGCTGCTGGAGGAGGTAGTTGAGGCAGGTACCATTACAATGATAAGAAACATTTAGACAGGTAAATGGATAGGATAGGTTTAGTGGGATATGGCCAAACGCAGGTAGGTGGGACTAGTGTAGCTGGGACATGTTGGTCCGTGTGGACAAGTTGGGCCGAAGGGCCTGTTTCAACGCTGTATAACTCGATGATGAAGGCAAGTGTGCTGTAAGCCTTCTACTTTGTTTATCTGTGTCACCAATTCGGGGGAACGATGTAGTTGTAGGTCTCAGGTAGACACAAAAATGCTGGAGTAAATCAGCGGGACAGACAGCATCTCTGGAGAGAAGGAATGTGTGATGTTTCGGGTCGAGACCCTTCTTCCTATTAGTCAACAGCACCACCGTCACTGGATTCCTTTTCTGTTCCCAGTGTACAATTTCTGGCACCTGCCAAAAAATTATCCTTCAATCTATATCCTATTTCTCATTTGCACAGCCCCTTAGCAATGAAAACACATACATAGCGCAATTTGTACAGGAAAGCTGATGAAACCCAGCTTTACCTCCAGATTCCTTCTCAGCTTTTACAGGCAACTGAATCATCCTTTCACCAGCTAGAGTGTAGTCCTGACCTCCCAGCTACCTCATTGAAGACCTATGAACTATCTTTAATCGGACTTTACCTTGCACTCTGTGTTGTACCATTTCTCCTTTATCTGTACACTGTGGATGGCTTGATTGTAATCATGTATAGTCTTATCGCTGCCTGGATAGTACGCAACAAACGCTTTTCACGTGTACGTCGGTACACGGGATAATAAACTAAACTAGACACAAATTTGCCGAGTCCTCCAAATTCGCAGTCAACTTGTGAGTTGACAAGTTGCTGGTAAAGACATTATTATGTGAGAAAACAAAGAGCTGTTTATCTCCAAATTGGATGTCCTGATAGATAATGATAGAGGGAGCTATTATTTTGTTAAATCACTCAAAACACTAATCAGAAGCTATTTGGGGTGGTGTATAGAGTCTTGGGCACTTTGTTTCAGGGGGTGCAGGGAGTGCATGCAGCACCGAGTCATCAGATTGATCAAATGTCCATGTGATGACTCTTACCTCCGCAGTTATACCAAGAAGAGATACTGAACTCCAATCTGGTAATTAAATAAGCAACTCATAATTTAAGAATTTCTCTTCACTCTGTAACACAGTGTGGAATTTCACACAACCAGATTAGCTGCAGAAAAACCATAGAAACAAGAGCACATCCTGTGTAAGTGTGCGTCTATATATATATATAGCCATATGTATGTGTGTGTAAAGTGTCGTGCAGATGTCTTTCATCAATATACACCCCAGAGGTACATGTGCATATATATATGTGCACACATGTACCTCTGGGGTGTATATTGATAAAATATATCTGCACTATGCTTTACATGTAAATAGATGTGTTTTGTGTACATATAATAAAGATACATCTTATTGTAAGGGTAAGATAAGGATGTAGGATAAGTGAACGCGTGGCTGAGAAGTTGGTGCAGAGACCACAGAACTATAGACTCATACAGCATGGAAAAACGTCTTTCAACTAAGCTTGTTCCTCCCGACCAAGATGCACAATCAATGCTGGTCCCATTGAAATCCCTCGAAACATTTCCTATCCATCCCTGTCCAAATGCCTTTTAAATGTTGATATTGTGCCTGCCTCAAATATTTTCTCGGGCAGCATGGTCCATATACGGACGACCCTCTATGTAAAAGTGGTGTCCCTCAAGAGAGTCAAGAGTCAAAGGTGTTTTATTGCCATATGTCTCAAATAGAACACTGACATTCTTACTTGCAGCAGCACAATAGAACATATATGCATTGTACTCTATAAACAACATAATCAGCAAGGAAAAAAAGTTCAGTGTGTGTGTGTATATATATGTATATATATATATATATATATATATATATATATATATATATGTGTGTGTGTATATGTATATATATATATATATATATATATATATATACTAGACTAAGTGGGACCCGTTGGGTCCCAGCGTCACACGGGAGGGCTGGTCCCCCAACACAATATTCCACCTCTCCACCAATTCCAGTATTGGTGGTCAGTGGGGGGGTGGGGCTTTCTGGAGCGCTAGTATGGGTGTTGTGGGCTGAAGGGACTGGTTTCCAGAGGGCTAGTATGGACATTGTGGGCCAAATGGATTCTTGGGCTGGCAGCTCAGTCACTCAAGCCTGTTGTGCTGCCAGCTCACTCACTCACGGCGGGTGGGCTGGCCCTTGACTCACTGCTATTCCTTGAAATTCCATTTCAAGCAGGGTGCAAGGCCACCAAATTCAAGTGCAGTTTCTTACCACTTCAAGCAGGATCCAAGGCCACCAAATTCAAGTGAAATGGTTTCATACCATTTCAAGCAGGGTGCAAGGCCACTAAAGACAGCGAGTCGTGACCTCTCCCTCCTCCATCTTGCAGAGACTGAGCCACGCCCACACTTCTGGATTTTATAGTCCCTCCCCCCTCCCACCAGAAGAGGCGTGGCCTTCATGGCGTGATTGACAGGAGAGAGAATCTCAACATTTTTAAAACACTAATAAATTTTATTTTTCATCGATGGGAAAATTCTCAGCACCTGATGAGCGGAGGGGGACTGAGTAAGATGGCCAATAATCACAGCCGTACATGGTAGCGTTTTTTCTAAAATCAATATAAAGCGCAAACAGGAAGTGGTCAAGATTAGACTTTTAATTATATAGAAGGCAATGCAACGCAACTTTAATTAGGCAACACAGCTTCATCATTTCCAAACCAAAGGCAACTAAGCTTTACCATTTCCAAACCTAAGGCAACACAGCTTTAGCATTTCCAAACCAAAGGCAACACAGCTTTGGCATCTCCAAACTATATTTTCACACCACATTAAAGGCACTGACAGGTCAGTAAAACCACTCACAGTTTAGTAGACATGTGTTCAGTGTTATTCACAGCTTAGACTGAGAGACGTGACCCTCTCGCTCCCCCATCTTGCAAAGACTGACTGAGGCACTCAACACCTCCGGGTTTTATAGTCCCTCCGGAAGGGGCGTGGCCTTCAGGAGAGAGAATCCCAACATTTTTAAACATTAATAACTCTTTTATTTTTCATCGATGGGAAAAGTCCTCTTGTCCTGCGCAGCGGAGGGGGACTGAGTAAGATGGCCAAAAATCACAGCCGTAAGTGGCAGCGTTTTTTCTAAAATCAATATACAGAACAACAGGAAGTGGTCAAGATCAGACTTTTAGTAATATAGATATATACACACACACACACACACATACATACACACACACACACATATATATGTGTGTGTGTGTGTATATACATATATATATATACACATTTATATATACATACACATACACAAGGATTACTGGTCTTAATGACCGCAGGCTGTCGCACTGACCTCTGTAGTCATGAAGACCCTTGAAAGGCTTGTGCTGGCCAAGCTGAAAAATATCACGAACCCCCTGCTGGACCCTCTGCAGTTTGCATATAGGGCCAATAGATCTGTGGATGATGCAGTCAACCTGGGCCTGCACTGCATCCTCCAGCACCTAGACCTCCAGGGAACCTATGCGAGGATTTTGTTTGTTGATTTTAGCCCTGCATTCAACACCACTGTGCCAGAACTACTACACTCCAAACTTTCCGAGTTGACTGTGCCTGAACCCCTCTGTTGGTGAATCACCAGCTTCCTGACAGACATGTGAGGCTGGGAAAGCACATCTCGGACCCAGACACCCTCAGCATAGGAGCACCACAAGACTGCGTACTCTCCCCTCTCCTCTACTCTCTCTACACCAATGACTGCACCTCCACTGACTCCTCTGTCAAGCTTCTCAAGTTTGCGGACGACACAACCCTGATTGGACTGATCTAGGATGGGGAGGAATCTGCCTACAGACAGGAAGTGTCACAGCTGGCGTCCTGGTGCCATCGCAAGAACCTGGATCTCAATGCTCTTAAGACAGTGGAATTTATTGTAGGCTCTAGGAGAGCTCCCCCTCCCCTCACCCCACTCACCATCAACAACACCACAGTCACATCTGTGGAGTATTTTAAGTTCCTGGGAACCATCATCTCCAAGGACCTTAAGTGGGGGGCTACCATCGACTCCACAGACAAAAATTCACAACAGAGGAAAAACTTCCTACGGCAGCTGAGGAAGCACAATCTGCCACAGGCAATGATGGTCCA